>NW_019392851.1:229621-297694 GCF_000648675.2 Cimex lectularius
AACACTCCAGGCCCTGAAGATGATCTCAATAAAGATCGAAACGTTGGCACGATAAAGAAAATGTTTTTCTGAAACCTACATCACACCAGACCGCATCTCACGATTTCTAAATAAATATCGATTAACGGTCACTAATCACCACACAAACAACAATAAACTTAGCAAAAGTTGATCCGCCGAGATTAACCCATTAAAAATCCTTCATCGTTCTACATTCTAATATTAGCCATTAGTTTTCAAAGGCAACACAATGTTAAAAAATATTATGTATGATCAATATGTTAATTATTAAATTAAATAAATACTAGTACGTATAATTTTAACTTTTTTTCTGTTTTTTCATCTTGTTTAAATCTTGGTCTGTCT
The DNA here is from genome assembly GCF_000648675.2 of Cimex lectularius. Taxonomy (NCBI): domain Eukaryota; kingdom Metazoa; phylum Arthropoda; class Insecta; order Hemiptera; family Cimicidae; genus Cimex; species Cimex lectularius. Next base: position 229,988 of record NW_019392851.1, read on the forward strand.
AGTTCCTAGTTTTGCAGGATGTTTTATTACTACATTTAGCTTTTTCAACCTTTCTTTAATACACTATCTTCAATAGATTCTATCCAGTTGGTCTGTGGGTTATGTTTGTTAGTCAAGTTATTTTCATGCATTAACAAATTGTAAAGTCTTAGTTCAGCTTTTTAACAGATTAGGTCTGTATGTGACGTGTAGACGAGTAGATAAGGTTTGGGCTGTAGGATTGGGGGTGGATGAAAAACATAGTGTAGAACTTTTGGTAGAAGGATCAGTTCGTTGACAGCAATGTTGAGGTCGTTGTGGTTGGCAAGGCTAGTGGCGTATTAAGAAGTACGACAGTTTGTCTGAAGGCTTTTGATTGGCAAGATTGGATCAGCTGGATATCGGATAGCTTGGCGCGATCCCAAAGTTCCACTACGAATGTCTACAGTGGCCGCAGTTATGTCTTATACAAAGTCCGTAGTTTTGACAATCAAAACAGATTTCAGTTCTAAAAATCTTCGTAGTTGTCCACGTCTTCTGTTAAGTTGTATCTCTTAAGGCCTGTGCTCTGATTCTTTTTCTGGGTGTATTTTTCCTGTTTCAGTCGTGTCCGCTACTTTTTCCACCATTGTGTGATAAATTCAATGTGTTCTTTGGAATTAGAGGTTGCTTGGATAAGATTTAGAAGATAATGAAAAAATGAAATTGCGTTGTAATAGGTGGTAATGATGATGTTGTGGATTGTGTACATGCAGTATAAATGGTACATATGATAGAACCAGAAATACTCCCTTGTGCGACGCCCGTTTTTTTCCTGATATGTATTGGACAGTTAAACAGGACTCCAGGACAAGGTAATAAAGGATGTGTAGGAAGCATTTCAGTTTATAAAACCTGGATGTCAGACCTAATCAAAACCAATACAACATCCAGGAACGCACACTATCAATACGTTTTGTTTTTTAGAGTAGAGAAAATGGAACTTTTATACATTTTTAGATTTTCAAGTATTTATATATGTTTTTGTATATTCATAATCCAGTTCTATCTCTTAGTTACAATAAATGTAGGGTCATTCATACAATATGTATTTTATTTCCTAATAAATAAACAATGATTTATTTTCCGTTTAAACGAATAATTTTACTGGCGCAATAAAAAAATTATCATCCTTTAAAAACCCTGAGCAGAAAGTAGTAATTAGAAAAATAATAAGCATGTGATTCTTTTACTGCGGAAGCTTGGAGCTTCGTACAAGCCGTATCAACCCCGAAATTTCAGTAAGTAAAAAGTAAAGAAATCCCCTCAAGTGGAGGGCTTAACGTCCAATTATCGATTGGGTGTCGCTAACCATGGGTCAAACCAATTTACAATACTTTCTCCGTATCTTTCACAATTAAATCCTTGGGCTATGCCGAGATTCGAACCCAAGACCGCTAGCCTGGCGATACCAGTCGGACGGCCTAATCTTTCAGCCAACGCGGTCCTGGGGATTTATTTGTGTTTTGGGGGAAAGAAATATTTGTAAATACTGTGTGGTTGAATTCAGGGCCAATGAGATTCGAACTGATGAGTAGCCCTGTCAAAACGTTAACCATTTATTCATTTTTTTTGTTTTTGTTTTTAAATGTTTATCTATGGTTTCTTTGTGTTTTAATTGTGGTTACATTGTACCCATAGATCGTTATGGTTTGTTTAACCGCATTTTCTTCATAAATAAAAATTTATCAAATAAATATCAAAAATATTTTTATTTATAATTATATTTTTTGTATATCTACTATGTGCGGTGATTAGTGACCTTTAATCGATATTTGTTTAGAAATCGTGAGATGCGGTCTGGTGTGATGTAGGTTTCAGAAAAACATTTTCTTTATCGTGTCAACGTTTCGATCTTTATTGAGATCATCTTCAGGGCCTGGGATTTACAAACATTGTTTACATATTACAATTACATTTTGGATGTTGAAAAGTGAATTTATACAATGCATATTTGAATATAAAAAATATATTTTGCATTGTATAAATTCACTTTTCCACATCCAAAATGTAATTGTAATATGTAAACCATGTTTTGTAAATTCCAGGCCGTGAAGATGATTTCAATAAAGATCGAAACGTTGGCACGATAAAGAAAATGTTTTTCTGAAACCTACATCACACCAGACCGCATATCACGATTTCTAAACATATATCTACTAAGTTATTTAAATTTATGTTTAAAAAAATTCCAGAGGTCGTTCTGGAAACGTTTATTTTAACACTCAAAAACAAAAATTAACCGCAGAACAATTTATTTACCCAATCTTTTTTTATTAAACAATTAATGACATCATCCTGTGCCAAATAGAATGAAACTGAAAAGCAGATAAATGTCTTAATTTCTACGAATAACAGCCAAGAGGGACAATTTTAGATTCATCGCTGACGTCAAAAATGATGGAGTGCTTTAAGTTTGCACTTAGGGCCTTTTGATGCCTAATTCGACTCTGCTCTGTCTTTTTATAGGATGAAAATTGGAGAAAACGGAGTTTGACGAAAGGGGGCGGAGGACTTGAGAAATGAAGCAGTTCTGCGTCCTGTTATGGCAAAGTTGACGTCAAGCTTTTATCTCAGGATCCACTGTCCGATAAAACTTAGCAATAACTTAACTTCCGGTGAATTTATATTTTCGATTATCCCTCCAACTGGTCATTATTTCTTAGTTGGTGCATTTCATTATTTATCTGTTAAGAAGCGTATTTGTTTTTTGTTTTCTTTATCAATATGTGATAAGTTATAAAATATATCGGGTTGATAAGAAAATAACATTATATATGATTAGTATATGAAGTACTTATAACACTGGGAGATTTTAATGATGAAGAAGTCCGAAATGGGCTTTAAAGTTAAAATTCAATGTACACATGAAGTATAGATTCGTTCGAGTTTCACATTTAAATACTCATTCGCATCTAGTACTGACCTTACTTTCAAAACATTTTTTGTTCATTTGTTCATTTCGTTTGCATAAAATCGTACTGCAAGGAGAAAACAGTTCGCTTCTGTATATTTACATATACTAAATGGTATATTCATGATCAATATTCTGAATGAATCCATCATATCATCTTGATACACTTATTAAATTCACAATTCCTTGTCATTAGTCGTTCATTCTTTGAATTAAAATCCTTTGTCGGATGATTCCATAAATACACCTAAGAAGCATGTTGTAAATAAGGTGATTTAATCTTAAATCGATTTTTTGTTCTAACCACAATCTAGTGAGTAGTTACGGTGGTTGAAAACGTTTTTTGATCGGAAGGAGATCCATTCTCCATCCAGTCGAGGATCCTTCCAAAGAAAATTGTAAATTGTACGTTGATCCTTATTAATTAGTTATAACTTTGCCCATTTCCTAACAGTAATAATAGTATAAAAATAAAACCGTGTTGACAATAACTAAATATCTTGGAAGAAATATTTACTGTTTTAATTTTGAAATCCTACAATGTTGTGTGTTGATAATGGATTTTTAAAGATATTGTTGCGAAGGAAAAACTTTTAAAATATAAATATTTGTTTAAATTTATTTGGATGTTACAAACTAGGGCAGTCTTGACTCTTATAGTGTATTCAAACTTGGTTCCATTTTCTTCCACCGAGTTGAGCATGAGCAGCGAAATGAGCGGCTTTGGCGGCAGCTACTTCAGCGGTATCGACGGGAAGGCCGGGTTGCTGTTGTTGGCTGAAGGTCTGGTGAACTGGAGCGGGGTTCCAGGAAGGTTGGGCCTGAGCCTGATTGTATGTAGGTTGAGCTGGAGCTTGGTTCCAGGCGGGTTGGGCCGGAGCTGGGTTCCAAGCAGGTTGGGGCTGGACCTGGTTGTAGGTCGGTTGAGCAGGAGCCGGGTTCCAGACGGGTTGGACTGGGGCGGGGTTATATACGGGCTGAGGCTGAGCGGGAGGACTGTTCAGGTTTTGCTGAGCTGGAGCAGCCAGTTGAGAGATGTGGTTACCAGAAGAGTAAAGGGAGAAATGCCTGGCACGCTCAGCTAAGACTTCAGGGGTGTCCTGAACAGGGAGAGGAGCTCCGTTTTGGTCGAAACCAGGAGGAAGAGCAAGGTCTCCCCTCCATGGTTGTTGGGCTTGTGCTTGCGGTGGAGCCTGCTGAGGGACCCACTGTTTCACAGGAACCTGCTGCGGAGGAGCCCATTGATTTTGCGGCACTTGCTGTTGAGGTTGCGTCCATTGGTTTCGTGGCACTTGCTGCTGAGGCTGCGTCCATTGGTTTTGCGGCACTTGCTGCTGACCTTGACCCTCAGCCTTAGCGAGAGCGGCGAAATGTGCAGCTTTCGCCGCAGCGACCTCAGGCGTGTCCTGCGGTACTCCAGCCTGTCCACCCCAGTGCTGGCACGCGGCCAAACCGATTATGGACAAAATGATCAACTGCAATAAACAAACATTACTCTCAAAATAGATCGTTTTATTTTTTTTTATTACTTACAAAAGACTTCATTTCTGCCCGCACTAACACCTTCCCTTGTAATCTACACGAAGAACTGTGCCTTTATGATTTAAATCGGATTTATGCATTCTATTTATAGCAAAAGGCTGTTCCACCGTCAAACCAGCTCCGCCCCCACCATCACAACTCTGCCCAATATCGCGTTTCGTATTATTTTCTTTTCCGGAAACCGGATAGAATTCGAAAAGGACTAAACAAAAGAGAATTAAGTGGAGTGTTCCCAAGGCCGGTAGGCGGTTCAAATATCAAAGGTAATTTTATCTTCCTTGCATCCAAACCTGCCAGAAAAGTTACCTAAAATACTAATTTCTCTGATTAACATTTGATTGACATTTTCAAACTCTTTTATACGTCAAAAGTTGATTTCCATTATAATATTATAAACAAATGTATGAAGTTTCTATTTTTGTTTAATACATATAACCATACATTTCTATACATTATTATTATTATTAATAATAATAATAATCTTATGAATGAATGAGGAATTCTTTATTTTCTTTAATGTTTCATCAATAAATTTTCCTCATTTGACAATTATACCATCATTTTATTGAATTTTATCAAAAATGTAATAATCAACAATCATTTTAACTAAAAATTATAAGTTATAAGAGTGGTATCTAAGTCCTTACATTGTTGACGATTTATGTAAAATTATTTTACACTGTTACACTTGTTAAACTGCTAACTCTACCCTGCGTATATTAACAATTTTCTCTGTTTTTCATAAATTGGCCTTTCTTCTCTCAAGTATAAACTAAGCAAAATCTCGTGCTTTATCCCTCTAACATAAAAACGTCCAATTACCCTAAACGGCCGGAGGTGGATTATGCTGTGATGTGATTTAACCTAGGCCCTTTAGGAGGTCGGAGTCGTTTAGAATACCGACACCTTTCAAGTAATCAACGTTCATTTTAGTAAAGCGATCGTCTAATTAAATCCCGAAGCAATTTTCAGCATGTGGAACATAATTCATTTGATTGTATAACGCGGATTTAATTGCCTCCGTTTCATTAATTAGCCGAGGCCGCGAGAAGAGAACCGACTTTTTCAAACGAACAAAACTAACAATCATTTTGCAATCCTGTATACATACGATTTCACACTTTCAAATTAAACGAGTGTTTTTACTTTTAAACATTTGTCGTTTCATACCCTTTTAACTTAAGGGATATAATGATTTATACGATAAAAGTAAACTTTTGAAGTATCATGTGTAATATTGAAAGAAACTTGAGAGGAAAAATAAATAAAAAGCATAGATGAAATATCATTTAAACGGTGTGATTCTCTACAAAGTTCGTCAGGAGCTTCAGTACCTTAAATCCAATAAAAAAGATCGAGCGAACTATGTCGGATTCTCAACCCTTTCGCAGATATTCAATTTTTTCCAACTATTTACGGTTTTTGTAATAAATCTTCTTGTACCTCTTGAGCAATCCATTTTTGGGGTAATCAAAAAGGAGCGTTGGAAAGAGCGTGAAATTTCCTTTACAAAGTCATACTTTTAAAACATTCAATTTAATTTTTGGTAAAACAAATACCAAATATTTCAAAAACTACTAAATAGAAAATTTGTAAAAAAACCTCATTGGAAAAATTCATGAAGGGCCTTGGCAAACTCTATAACAACTGATTCGTTTAGTGGTATATCCTTTTTCTTAAGTTATATCGGACCAACATGCCAAAATTTTATTGTAAATTGGGAAAAAGTGGTGACGATGTGAAAAAATTCATTCAAAAAAGAGTTAATCTAGTATTCAACTTTTTGTTCCGAGAAAAATTCATTTCCCAATTTTAACGTAATATAAAAGCAAAAAAGAAAAATGAACCAAAACTCGTAATAAAAAGACGATAAACATAGCAAACAACCAAAGCAGAAATATTGGACAAAATATTTACACTAAACCCTGACAAATGTGAAAATGAGCAACAATACTGAAGTTGTAAAATCCCACTCTAACTTAATAAAAAAAACGCGAAATATTCGACGTAAAAATCAAACAAAACCTGTGAAAAAGAGACAATAAACATAGAGAATAACCAAATTACATTGAATGTTTTTGCTCTTTTTTATTAAGTTAAAGTTGGAACATAAATGTCGCCAAGGACAAAAAGTACTACTAATTTTTCACATCGTCATCACTTGATTTTAGCATAAAACTTCTGCATTTTGTTTTGATGTAATTAAGAAAGGGTATAAGAATAGAAAGATTATTAAACGAAGAAGTTGTTATGGAATTTGTCAAGATCTACCGTGAATATTTCCAAAATGGTTGCAAATTTAGTTTCTTTATAAATAATAAATTTATCAGTTTTGGGAAGATTTAGTGTTTTTTTTACCAAAATATAAATTGAATGTTCTAGAAGGGCGCCTTCTTAAGGAATTTTAACGCTCTTTTCAGTGCTTTTTTTGTATTTCACCAAAATTGAATTGTTCAAGAGCTACGAGTAAATTTAGGACGAAAAAAGTAGATAGTTGGAAAAAAAACATAAAATGATGAGTATCGGGCTATGATTAATTTTTTTCTTGTATTTGAGGTGGGGAAGTGACTGACGTACTTTGTCGTACGAGTAGAAGATCAAGCAGATTTTATCTATTTTTTGAAAATTCCATAATAATTTATATTTAAAGATTTTTAAGGTCTCGTTAAGAAAACAAACTAAACTTTATTTTTATAACAAACTAATCAAACCAGGTTGTATACATATAAGTATGTAATCTCTCTTAGAAAGAAGATCTGAGAAATCTCAAATTGTAATAATAAAACTATATTACTTTTTTTGTATGCATTTATTTTATCATAAGAGCTAAATTAAACTTACATCATTAGGTATGCTTTTTTGAGGGGACGTAATGTTTTAAACTTAAGTCTACATCTACCTAAAAAATGTCATTTTTAGTTGTACTCATTAGTTATTCTTACTCAAAATTTTTAATGCCAGTATACGCTCCACGCATTGGGCTTAGTAGGATTTTCAAGACTATCGAAGTTCTAGAACCTATTGTTGAAATGACGAGATTAAAAAGATTCCTCCATCTTAGAATTGGTCGAAACAATCTGAATGAGAAATTAACGAATTCTAGAGGTGCCAAACACCCCTAGCACCAAACAGCTCTAGCAAATGATATCATGATTAAAGAACTGTCTCCAAAACTGGCAAACACAGTGCTACAATTGGACAGGGTAAAACTCAGAGGAATAATAGGGCTATATACTGGTCACTGACATCTGAGGTAACAGTAATATTATACTCGATGGCCCCATTTGTTGATTATGCTATGGGGAAGAAGAAAGTGTCATTCACATTTACTTGGAATTGGAAGCAACCGTTAAAAGGTGGCATAACAACCTTCTCAATGACTTCTTAAAAGAAGGATCGAGTCAATAGAACTGAACTAAGGAAATAGGAAAAGTACAATAAGCCAAAACTTTGCAGTGCTAGGGGAATACCAAACTCCTGCCTCCTAGCAGCCTCAACATTATTATTACTACCATCTTGGATTCCTATTCGAAAAATATTATTTGTGTAGAAGCCCTGTTTTTGCAGGAAAAATGTAGGGGTCACTGGTCACAAACAAACCAAAACCTTCTAGCAAGATTTAGAAAGAAAGAAACTACAGAATGCATCAAAGGAAACAGAAAGAAGCTTAACAGGATTTTTGACAAGACATAGCGGACCGAATTGGCACTTTAAACAATTCCACTAACAAGACACGTGCAGGTTCTGGTAAAAGACAGAAGATACGCCAGAGCACCTATTACCAGAGCATACATTCCCGGATGATAGCCATTTTCTCTGTCAGCCAGGATGCACTCACGTCCTTAGCCTCATGCGAGGCGAAGGCAAAGAGTGTTTGGAACTGCATGGAGGCCCTGATGGAAGTCAGCGACAATAATGACTTGACCCTGGCATGGGTCCCTGGATATTCGGGGCATAGAGGCAACGAAAAGGTTGACATGTTTCCACAGACTATATGGGCGCAGAAGCCTGTCAGAAAAGAGGATACATCTTAATGAGTCCATAACCTGCTGGAAAAATACCACAGGTATGAGGCACGCGAAGAGGTTCATAGAAGAACCATCCGCAAAACCTACAAAAGAATTACTGGAAAGCAACCGCAACCGAACCAGGATTCTGGTTGGACCCCTGGCAGGGCACTGCCATTTAAAAAAGCACATGCACCGGATAGGAGTACAGAAGAAACACTATGCAGATACTGCCAAGAAAAGGAGAAGACCGCAGAACAGATTTTATGTTTCTGTGGAGGTCTATGTAGGTGCAGGTTCTTGCAACTAGGACAAGAAAAACCACAAGCAAGATCCTACACCAAAAAACCGCTGATAAAGCTGGGGAGGCTGGTTAATAGCCTGAAGCTGGCCAGTGAGTTGTAAATAACAGAGGAGCACAATAGGTCTATTCAGGTCGAAGTGCAGTAGGCCTTATGGCCGCCTCTATTATCCCTATCCCTATCCACTACCTATTAACAGACTGAGGTGCCACACGTCTCTGAAGAAGGAAGTGCTTTGGGACTTACAACTTAATTGAGGTTCACCAGTGTAAGTCATGAACAAGAGGTTCCTTAACGGTTAAAAAGCCCACTCTCGGGAGTGTACATCTATACCTACATTTAATACATTATATTCAACTGGTGTAATAAAGTTTTTATCCCAAATATTCAGTTAGAGCAGTACAAATTTCAGCTGTTAACTTTGGTTTTCACTTGCTGCAGGTATTTTATTAATTTAGTAATATTTATCGGGATGGGGCTAAGGAAGATTTAGCGAGCAGTAACTCACTGAAGATTACTCAGCGAGCGATTCAACACGTTTTCATTATCAACATTCCAAACCAACTCTCAACGGTTATTTAGTTTAATTAAATAAAGTTTACAATCATGTTTTTAAAATGCTGCGTTCCATATTTTCTATTTTCAATTTTGAAGGTAGTACTTAATTAACATTTTTCTGGCATAATACAAAATGGAGGCAATTAGAGGTTGGTTTCGTTTTTTTTGTGAATGGACGCCGTAATTTTATTGGGAGCAGAAGTGCCTGGCTCTGAAAGGAGGACATGAATAAAATCATAAGGAAAGCACTGAGGAAAAAAAATTGAATTAAGGGCTGGCACAAATTGATTATTCATTAGCAAAATTCAGTCTCATTTTTCTGGGAAAACATGACAATATGTAAAGCGCATTCGCGAGGCAAGGTCTTCGATCGATTTACAATGTAGATTGACAATTATTATGGTGTAATTGTTCCCTAACTTAACGAGAAATCAGGAAACAAGTTATTTCCGTCTAATGGTCTAAATTAGGAAGAGTGAGAGAGCCCACTCAGCTCTGATGGCGTAAAGTTTAAATTACACCACCTGGTCCGTATCAACAATACTGCGTCAAGAGACCATTTCAGCCCTAGCTTCACGAGTTTTACTATTATTTCTTATATTCACTTAGTCAGATATTGCTAAATCGGATTATATTACTATCATCATTACCAATTTTAGGTTTATAATCTAACTACATTTTTTACTTATTTTTAAATCGGTTTCTTTTTTTCTTTGACGCTGGAGGGTTACCAAATTTAGGTCGTTTGGGCCCTAAAGAAAAGATATAAATTGCACACAATCTTGATCTAGTTCGATCTCAGCCAAGTTAATTTCTGTTAGCACTTAGCAGGGAAATGGAACAGACTATCGCAAAGCTAACTCATTTAACACTCTCGTACCAAATAATTTTTAGTTGCAATAAAACATCATTTTAATCAAAAATTTTCCTTCTAGTGGAGTGTTTCCATCTTGCAACTTTGCACTATTTGAGAGTCGGTTTTTGGCGCCTAAATCAATTTATGACAGTATTCTAGGTGGTACGTTAAACAACTTCTTTCCCAAGTTAGGTTTTAATATTTATTGCTTTCCCTGGCTAATGGTAGACATTTTATTAAAACATCAAGAGAAATTCGAGAGAAAATACATTAATATGTTTACGAGGTTTATATGTTTACGAGGTTTATATTGGGTTGTCCGGAAAATAATGCAGGATTTTGGTATTAAACAAAAAAAAAGAAACTAGTTACTTTAAAGCAATGTTCTTTAATCAAAATAATTTCCCANTGAGTAATCCTGTAAACGTAAACAGAATATTTTATATAGATTTTTTTTAATGAAAACTTAAAATCCTGCATTATTTTCCGGACAACCCAATATGTTGAATCACAAGTTTGAGTGCACTGCTCGCTAAATGCTCCTAAACCCAATCATGATAAATATTGTTAAATGAATAATACCCGCAGCAAGTGAAAACCGTGAAAAAATTTTCTAGTTGAAAATAAAATTTCAAATTTGCACTGCACTAACTGAATATTTGTGTTAAAAAATTATGTTAAACATTGTCAACATAATGTCCTAACCAATTAATCTTTAATTAAGGTTGTGGTTGAGATAAAAAGTCAGTGTCACTAGCGGGATTCGAACCCACGACCTTCGGGTAAATACACCGCAGCTCTATCACTTGAGCTATCGTGACTTCGATCCACTCGGACACCAACCTCCAGTAGATCGAAGTCACGATAGCTCGAGTGGTAGAGCAGCGGCGTATTTAGGCGAAGGTCGTGGGTTCGAATCCCGCTCGTGACAATGACTTTTTATCTCAACCAAAACGTTAATGAAAGATTAATTAATTGAAAAGAATTTATTTGGTCAATCGGTTCATGAAACTTAATAGATATAATGGCCTAAATTTACCAGAATTGATAACTGGGCCCTTTAAGAATTCAGGAAACCGCTGTTCACGACTTGTAGTAAACCAGAGCCCCAATTAAGTTATAATTAAATTATATAGGGAATTTTCAATTTTTTTCTATCAAAATTCGAGGGATTTACTGCTTACAAAGTTGAAATAGAGGTATTTGGCTACCCATTTTATGATTTAGTGTGCTTTTTTCACTTTTAACAACAGCATAAATGAATAATTATTAACATTTTTACTGTCCCAGATACGAACGAGGCGTTGTATCAAGACCAAGGACAGAATTTAAAAAAATTTCAACAATTTTTCGACTCAAATTTGTGTTGAACAACGTTATTTAAATATATTAAATTCACTAGTTTCGTGGTCCGCTTGGCCAATTAATATACTACAATTAATTAAGGTTGTTAGTTGAGATAAAAAAGCAATGGTACGAGCGGGATTCGAACCCACGATCTTCGGCTTGATACGCCGCTTCTCTACCAATTGAGCTATCGTGATCTCGATCCACTCGGACATCAACTTCCAATCTCAACCCCACCTTTTGAATTTTCCCTCCTTTTTGCCATTTTTCAAATGTCGTGTAATCGGGTTTGATTCTCGACGACAAATGAAATGGCCACGGAGAGCTTTAGTGAAGGTATACGTCATTTTAAACTTATTAAATTCACTAGTTTCGTGGTCCGCTTGACCAATTAATATACTACAATTAATTAAGGAGATAAAAAAGTCAATGACACGAGCAGGATTCGAACCCACGATCTTTGGCTTGATACGGCTTTTTATCTGAGATGAAGTTGGTTGAGATAGGAAGTTGGTGTCCGAGTGGATCGAGGTCACGATAGCTCAGGTGGTAGAGCAGCGGCGTATCAAGCCGAAGATCGTGGGTTCGAATCCCGCTCGTGCCATTGACCTTTTTATCTCAACTAAAAACCTTAATTAATTGTAGTTATTTAAATATTTATTTCGAAATCGTGAGATGCGGTCTGGTGTGATGTAGGTTTCAGAAAAACATTTTCTTTATCGTGCCAACGTTTCGATCTTTATTGAGATCATCTTCAGGGCTCAAAGTGTTTGTCTTCTGTGAAATTGTAAAGTGTATATTTAAATTTCAATAAGTTATTGGTAATCAATATTAGAATTCTTGTTTTTAAAAATATCAACAATTAATAATGTTAATAAAGTAGTAAAGCAAGTAAAATGTAAGGCTTTAATTTTGGGAAGTTGCACAAATCTCGGGTTGAATTGGGAACAACAATATATAATACAATAAATATAAAAATCTTCACTGTAAATTTATTAAATTTGAATAAGTCAACAAAATTAAGGATGTGCAGTTTGCTCGACTGTGCTTCTGGGCTGTGTGTCCTCGCTGTTTTCATTTGCCAAAGGCATTTTGTCATTTTTCTATATTTTTATGCTTTTAGACTCCGCTGTAAAGATAGCGAAAAGCAAAAATCCGTCTAACAGACGAAAACTCAGGGTACGCAGATCAAAATCATAGAAAACGGCGAAATTGCAGGTTCACCAGGTAGCAGACCCCAAAGAGAAAATCTCGACAAAATTAAAGATTCTGGTATAAAAAAAAATTAGTTCCTTTTGAAGTCTTGTGCTTTTACAATTATTGATTTTAATTGTTTTGTTCCGTTTTTAAAACAATTATCGGCTGTTTATTCCAAACTTTCGCAAAGCCCCCAGTTTTTTTGTAAATATTAATTGAAAAATTAGTTCGATTTGTCCTTTTTGTCCTCGATCCGACACAGGGGAATTAGGGAACAGGTGGTCGTTTCCGATTTGTAAGACACTGTAATTAATACCGACCGGAAAATACTGCAGGTACGGAAAGACAAGTACTTCGACCACTCCCCGGTTAGACACGCCTAGAAAGACCCTGACATTTTCCCCCCGGGATACCTAATTACGGCCAATGCATCTTTAACCACGCATGCAACCACCTGTAAATAAGAAACGATAACGGCACTTTTCGCGAAAACGTTGTGGAATTATTAAAATCAGCGCCGATAAACATCGGAAATTGTGTCACATTTGGCCTAATCTAAACATTTCCTAGAGCGGCCTCTAGGTTTTACAATTCCAATATAACTTACAGACAAATAGTTTAAAATTCAATTGCAATTTATTAGTAGAAATTATCATAATTTATACGTACGTTAGAAAATGAAAGAAATATAAGAATAAATGAAAAGTTAATGTCACGAGTGGGATTAGAACCCACGACCTTCGGCTACTGGGTTCGGCTGGGTTCGAATCCCGCTCTTGACACTAAATTTTTCATTTCATCCAATACCTTACATAAAGATTAATTAATTGAAAGAAGTTATTTGATCAATCGGACCACGACAATAATGGATTTAATAAATAATGTATTACACTTGTACAACAACGCTTAAATCTCAATCGTTTATTTTTTATAAATTATGTGTCTGAATATTCATAATATTAAAAATACACTGTGCAAGATGGATGTGTTCACAGTAAACTTTTGAAAACACAGAAACGAAAACAGTTCAAAATCAATGTAACGCGTAAAAATGTAGGTTGGGAAACGAAGTGCATACATTAATGTCCTTTGTCCCAGAATCGTTCTAGAATATAATTCTTTTATGAGAGGAGCATGTTTGGAAGGCATTTTGGTCGCTCTATGCAGAAATCGCCAAAGATCAAAAAATATATGAAGAGTGGAAATTCCAAACGTTGTAAGTGCCAATTTCCTCAAAACTGAGATTTTTTCTTAATATGTTCTATGTACCATTGCCTATAACCCTAATAATTCATTAGAGTTCGTGGTCCGATTGACCGAATAACGTTTTTCAAGTAATTAATCTTTATATAAGGCATTGGTTGAGATAAAAAAGTCAGTGCCACGATCGGGATTCGAAACCACGACCCGCGGCGAAATAAGCCGCTGCTCTACCACTTGAACTATCGTGACTTCGATCCACTCGGACAATAACTTTTCTTGGGTCGGGGGTCGAATCCCGCTTGTGACACTGACTTTTTTATCTCAACCAATGCCTTATATGAAGATTAATTAATTGAAAAACCCCGATAATGTTTGAAGTGCCAAACCTCTTTAAAAGTGGTTTGGTGGTTCGTCATGGCATTAGTCTAAGTATGGGACATATGATTTGTCCAAAGATTCTATGTGCCATATCGTATCAGCCAGTTGGGGAATCACAAGAAGGGATCCTGCATTTTACCTCTAGTGAATTCATATGATATTATCGGCAGAAAGAAACTGGTTATGTGGTCAGATAATTATGCTAGCCCAAATGAAAACTGCATCATTATCTTTGTAATGGTACAACATGAACATTTTCAAGAGATTGTTCAGAAATTTCTAATACGCGGTCATAACGTTTTATCCTGTGTTTGAGACTTCCCCCCCCCCCAACTCCTCAAAAGAAGAAAAGGGTTTCCAAATGTTTCACTCCGACAGTTTTACAAAATGTTGAGGCATTAGCTAAGGTTACAGGAGAATCGTTCTTCATAGTTAACATAGAACTTTCGTACTTTCTAGACATAAAACAAGCCCGTGACTATATTAAAAGTACATTTTCTAATTACAAAAGCTACTTTGATAACAGTTTCCAAATATGATCCAGGTTTTATCCAGTTTTATACAAGCCCACATTCGATGACACAGACTTGTGGAAACGTGTAAATCTATAATAAAAAGGGGCTAAACCTGATGATATTGAAAAAGTTTGTGTGTCATTGATTGAGAAGCCATTCCTGTCGTAAGGCAAGAAAAAAGATCTTTCTGCCATGTTGGATATTTTGCCAGAATCTGCGAAAAACTATTATCAAAACATTTTAAATAATTAAAACTTTAATACGTTAATTTCAACTATTAAATTATTTATGTTTACCATGTTCTATGTATCAGTGTAATCATTCATTCAAAGAGTTTTATGTATCATGGTACATAGAACGTTTCTTCAATTTCTTGTTTTTATATTAAGGTGTTTGTTTTTCATTGTACTTGCGGCGAAAAAATACACTCCTAATAAAATACATTTCAATAAAGATTTTGATTTATCATTTAACTTATGCAGTTTTATTGCTTTTCTGAAAAAAATAACAGAAGGCACACAGAACAATTGGAATTTCCACTCTTCATATACCTGTTTTACCTACTTTTTGGATATTGCGATCAAACGGCTGCTCTTCAACGGGGATAATACACAGAGCTAAAGCAATTCTGGATCAACGTTGCCAACTGCAAGAGGATAAATAAAGATAAAACAAGAAGGCGACCATCAGCCATCCTCCCAACACCCAAAAAATATTGCAGAATCACTCATCAACCCGTAGATGTAGAGAATGGTCTATCTGATCATGCAAACCACGGAAAGTACCGTTTTTGTGATGACACATCAGTTATCTGTGCCAAGTGTAAATTTAGGCCGTGTTTTGTCAAAAATAAGACGTGCTTTCTTATTTTTATGATAATGAAAAGTTCACAGCTTAATTATGATCTCTGATTTTGGTAGAGCATGTACATAATAAATATAAACGTGTCATATTTTTTTCTTTTTCAAACAAACATTACATAAATGACAATACATAAATACTTGAATGATAAATTACTAAATGAAAATTCCCTGTTTTGAGGAAATTTCAACGACCTCGAAAATAGAAACTCCAGAGTTGCCTTCAGGCAACTATAATTTGTTTATGATGAATTATGCAAGCCCAGTTGTTCCAGATGGATTATAGAATCCCAGATTTGCCAACAGTCAACTATTAATTGTTCCAGATTGATAGAGTTGCCTATTACCATATGGCTAAGATATTTTCAACTCAACTTCTATTGAGAATAAGTTTTTTCAAGAATGAGATTTTTAAGCGTTAGTCAAAAAGGTCATAACTCAAATAAAGTTTGAAGTCCCAGATCTGATGACTGGCTGAAAACAGAGTAAATTCTGTCGCGACACGATGCCAGGCCTGCATTTTATCAAGAAGGAAGATATTTTAAAAAATTAATTTAATTTTTAGAACTTTCTATTTAGCTTTCTATTCTATATTATTAGCTCAAGTGGTAGAGCAGCAGCGTATCAAGCCGAATATCGTGGGTTCGAATCCCGCTCGTGCCATCGACTTTTTTATCTCAACTAAAAACCTTAATTAATTGTAATATATTAATTGGTCAAGCGGACCACGAAATTTCCATTCAATTCAAATTTAATGATTTGAAATGAAGTATACTTCACTAAAGCTCTCCGTGGCCAATTCATTTGTCGCCGAGAATCGAATAGACGACATTTGAAAAATGGCAAAAAGGAGGGAAAGTTCAAAAAGGTGCGGTTGAGATGGGAAGTTGGTGTCCGAGTGGATAGAGGTCACGATAGCTCAAGTTGTAGAGCAGCGGCGTATCAAGCCGAAGATCGTGGGTTCGAATCCCGCTCGTGCCATTGACTTTTTTATCTCAACTAAAAACCTTAATTAATTTTTATTTTAAGTTCAATTTTTTCAGTAATTTATGTTTACTTTGCGTTACATTTATTGAGTTTAAAGAAGATTAAAAATCTTAATGACTAATTAATGTACGTATTATTACAGATGATGACGTAAAAAAAATGTTAAAGGTATTAAACGTAAGTTTAATTTTAATATTCGCCACAGAAGAAAGAATCTCGAAAATTGCTTCCAGTAAAAAAAAAATTCCTAAAAATGTACGGTAAACTTGCTAAAACTGGCAAATGAAAAGATCTAACATAGAGAAAAAAACAGTTCATTTAAAGTATATCGTAGCGAACCCGTTCCAAACGGGAAGTGCGAAGTCCAAAGCAACTTGTTTGACCGTTGCTCGATCGTGTTTGGCCTTGTACCTTTCCACCTTCTGGCTAGACAATGTGTATCGCTGCCAGACGTGGCAGGTCTGTGAAAAAAAAGCCCAACCCAAATAAATTAAACGGATTTATTACAGATTTAACAAATCGTTGTCGATGAATCTTAAAATCTCGAAGGCATTTTTAAAATGTGTTCTCACAGGAGGAACAAACTACACAAGGTAACATATCAGTCTTAGCTGTTATTCTGTTATTACAGCTTTCCTTGATATTTGTTTCTTAATAATTTTTTTGAAAATTTTCGTACACTCAATCAGGACCGCTAATCATCACAGGCTCGTTAATCAACGTTATGTTTTCATGTAGCAAGTATAATCTTGATAATTCCATTAACTGTAGATCAAAGTCAAAACATTTCTTAATTATTTGTGGAAAATAAAAATTTCAAAAAGTTATTAGCTGTTGAGAAACTATAACCTCGTAGTTGAAACTGAATGAAAAAAAAGACAAAATTTTATTTTTTCAACAACTTTATCAATCTATTACCATCTGCGAAAAATGCCAGGCTTGCAATATGCATTATAATTACTTTTACTTAATTGTGAATCAAGTTTATAATTAATTGTTAAAATAAATTAACTGGTAACTATCAATTAAATTGGCAGGTACAATGTTTGACGTTAAAAATGCCATATTAGCATTAGTTATCAAATGACAATAAATAAAAAGAATGATAACAATGTGTGGTGATTAGTGAACGTTAGTAGACGATTATTCTAGTAGTTCTAGATGATTATTCTCTAGTAATTGTACGCAGAAAACAAACACTTTGAATGAGTAGAAATACTTTGATTGAATATAAAAAATATTTTTTGCATTGTATAAATTCACTTTTTTCCACATTCTACATGTATTTGTAAAATTTAAACAATGTTTTTAAATCCCAGGCCCTGAAGATGATCTTAATAAAGATCGAAACGTGTGTAGATTAGTGACCGTTAGTCAGTGATTATTCGGAAATCGTGAGATGTGGTCAGGTGTGATGTAGGTTTCAGAAAAACATTTTCTTTATCGTGCCAACGTTTCGATCTTTATTGAGATCATCTTCAGGGCCTGGGATCTCCGCCCGACTTCCTTCCCCACTCCTTCAAAATCGAACATATATAGACATAAATATCTCACTGGCGCTCTCAACACGACACGCAAGAATGGCACAATTACACAGAAGACAACACTTTGAGTGAGTAGAAATACTTTGATTNGAAAAACATTTTCTTTATCGTGCCAACGTTTCGATCTTTATTGAGATCATCTTCAGGGCCTGGGATTTACAAACATTGTTTACATTTAACAAATTCATGGTGAATGTGGAAAAAAGTGAATTTATACAATGCAAAAAATATTTTTTATATTCAATCAAAGTATTTCTACTCACTCAAAGTGTTTGTTTTCTGCGTACAATTACTAGAGAATAATCATCTAGAACTACTAGAATAATCGTCTACTAACGGTCACTAATCACCACACATTGTTATCATTCTTTTTATTTATTGTCTTTTGTACGGCTGAAGTAACGCGCAAGAATCATGCGCAAATTTTTATTCCTTTATGTAACAATTACATTTATTGGTTGCATTTTACTTGATAACTAATGCTCTAAACAATTTCTGATCCTCGAGAGCGTCCAGATGCTCCAAGACCTTTAAAATATGGAAAAAATCAATCTTTAGGCCATGAATAAATATAGGTTCTCAAGGCCTTTTTTGCATACAACATATAATTTGACGTTAAGGCTGGCATTTATAACATTTTGATAATAATGATAATGCATCTGACACCTAAAGCATACTATCGAACTACAAACTGAGCTAAAGGGATGGACTTTATTCAAATCGGGACGATCCTGTGAAATGACTAACGATCATATCCTATTCATGGAGAGCTTTTGGTTCAAGTGAGTAGTCCATGAATAACGTGTGTAGATAATAAAGATGTTCAGATAAATATTTCACCACCTCTATTTCAACATTAAATTAGTTAGTTGAGCCTAATCTGTCTCCCTTCCTAAAAGCAGTGGTTTGGTACTTTTTAAGACTCATATTGACAATGAACTGCTCACAGTAAGACTGTAATATTTTACTAGATCCATTCTTTATTATAATTATTTTGGTACGAGCATGGACATTACTTCCTCCACAGTCTTTGAAAAGTCTCACGCATGGCGCATGAAGCAAAGCGTTCTCCACGTCTTCTCCCCACACGATCCCGGTTCTCTGATTGCCAAACCGGCACTCATCTGTAACGATAGACAGCTGTTCATGTCTAAGCGGGATGCTGAATTGCTTGGATACCTCTCGAGTAGTAGTGAACTTGAGACCAAGCGAGTGAAGCCTCCTGATGACTGTTTTAAAACTCATCCTTACATTACGGACCGTTTGGAGGGCTATCAAGGAAGCCGTTAAATGACGGTACCGTAGTGCGATAAGAGCAATGAAACAATCGTCTGCAATGTCGTACATCGTGGGTGTCCACTACTTCTTCAATCGAGACTTTGATAGCCCGAACCGCTGTAAGCCATCGTGGATGCCTCAATGATAGTGCAGTCAAAGATTCATTTTGTATGACAATCAGTTCGTTACGGACATGAACGTTGCCATACTACCCCATGCCATAACTGCCGTCTGTGACTCATGCTTGGCACATTGCTTCATGTCTTCTCCACAAATGGTCCCCGTCATCTTATTTCCAAAGACCAAACCGCTGAAAGTTCCTTCGCCCGTTCAAGTGTCTAAGCCAGATGATTTGGGAATAGCCGCCTATCTATTCCATACCCCTCCAGTAATAGAGAACTTGATGGGAGAAAAAATTTTCCCCCCATCCACCGAACCCATAATGACGGACCTATTTTCTTGTTTGGGGCAAAAATGTAAGCTTAACGCCTTCCTTTTGCCTTGCTCTAAACGAGGGGCACGAGAAAGGTTAGGGATATATATATTTTCTCTCTGTACTAATTAAATTGACCTAATCTAATAGGTCTCCCCCTTGCTGGTTACTCCTTTTCGTAAAATATTAAAAATTTAAGCATTTCAAAACAAACAGTCTTAGGTACTGTATAACAATGGTAACCTAATTTTAAAGAAGTAACTAGCCCGGAATTATCTGAATAAAGTTGTACACTTAAATATATCACAATTTAATCACAGAAAAGTTTATTTTAGAAAGTTTATTCAGGTATGGTTTACTACCCGCTAGGATGCTCTGTGTAAACTGTTTGAACATTTCATACGTTCGTTCGCTTCTCACAATTCCTTCAATTCTGGAGGCCATATATTGTGGAAACTGTTTCGCAGGTCTTGACGAAGGTGTTCAAAGTTTGGGCAGAAGAATAGCTTGTGTCGTACGTCTTTAGGAATATGGCATAACTGGCAGTTTGGGGTATTAACTCTTTCGAATTTGTGCAGATAAACTACAAAGTTTCCATGCCCCGTAAGCATGGACCGAAAATCTGGTTGCAGCCAACTCTGCATTTTTCTTTCTTTAATGATGGGAATGATATAATTAATACCTAAGCCTGCACTTGACAATATTTTCCCATCTGCTTTGCCAGGTGTCGGTTGCCCATTTGTCGAGAAAAGTTTAGCGTTGGCTGTTGGGTGCATTTCGTAGCCAATTCGTTTCATGTTCCTCTATTCCGGGTAGACCTGGTAGCAAGGTATCAAGAAGCCAACTGATGACGGTTTAAAGCTGGGCGCACACTAGATCGGTGGCGCTGCGCGGAACCGACCCCCAAGAAGAATACGTAGAAATGAATGTAACCCCGCACACTAGGCTGGTAGGGCGACGCGGCGCGGCTCGGAGCCGGAGGAAGTTCTGGAACCCTTTCTTTCTTCTGGAACCCGCTCCGCGCCGCGCTACCTGCCTAGTGTTTGCCGGGGCGGTTGGAAATCTTTGAGTACGGGTATATTCGGCTGCCCTCGGACGTCATATTTGTTAAGACGAAGCCAAAGATTGTGACGTTGGGACTCCCGGAAATGCAAAATCAACACTAAACCGCAGCGCTAGTCAGATGGAGGGGAAAAATTTGACCAACATGGCCGAGAGCAGTTGTTACTTGTTCCTACATAGTGTGCATACCTTCAAAGTTCAGCGTCGCGCCTCGCCACCGGCCTAGTGTGCGCCCAGCTTTAGAGCTCACCCTTACAGTAAAGGAAGTTTAGAGTTGAATACCTATCGAGGAAGCTGTTAAATAACCGTGTAATTCAATATGAACTGTATAAAGAGACAAAACTTAAACGTATTACATTGGTTACAACAAGGCGTCTAAAGGTATTATGTTTTCAAAACTTGAGAGACGCTAAAATGGTCGTTAACCACGTGTTTTCAATGCTTAAACCCTTTGATAACATCCATTTTCTCGGGGGGGGGGGGGAATAATCGGCTTGAGAAGCATGTTGAGAAGTAATCCTTCAAAAAGGGTCCCGCTATGGAATATATAATTTATTCAACGTATTTGTAAATAGTGCAAAGCTGAGACAAAGCATGTGATTTGTTGTTTGCAATCGGCCAAGGAGCATATACGACAGGGTAAAACCGGGTCGTTGAGAAACAATTCACTTTATCTTAGCGGCGGCTTTGAATAATTAACAACAAAGGAGGACAGTCCAATATTTATAAACTCCCTTTAAGGTCAGGTTTTTTTCACAAGAAATTGCAAGAACTTTTCTACCTCGTACATGTTTTATTTGAGGAAATGGAGAAAAATACGAAGCAAACCCGATAAACAAAAAGCAAATTTATTTTAATATTTTATCCCTCTATATTTCAAAAATTGGCGTTTTTCTTTAATTCAGCTTTATTTAAAGATGGTTCAACAAATATTCTCATTGCTTAAATACTTAAGCAAAAGCTGATGCCATTTATCTATAGAATAAAACGGTGCTTATTTTTTAATGTATTATAAAATAGGACAGTGTATTTTTATTTAATAAAATGGAGGATTATCCTCAGGAATACCGAGTATTCTGGGTAATGCGAACGAAGTCTGTATGTGAATGTAATTTATTAGCGCGAATGGAGGGGATTATCCTCAATTGCCCCGAGGAATACCGAGTACTGTGGGTATGAGAACGAAGTCTGTATGTGAATGTAATTTATTAGCGCGAATGGAGGGGATTATCCTCAATTGCCCCGAGGAATACCGAGTACTGTGGGTAATGAGAACGAAGTCTGTATGTGAATGTAATTTATTAGCGCGGGGGCTAATAAAGGAAACGTGTATCGCCAATTACCTCGAAGGATATCGAATACTCTAGGTAACTAGACTGTTATACATTCTTTCTGTTTTATGTTATATTTACGTTTGTTATTTAAGTTATTTTATAGGTACAGAGCGGCTAGCAATAAGGTAAACAAAAGGCAGAGAGGGTTGTTAATAACTTAGCTGAAAAAAGGGAAAAGAAATTAGTAGGAAAAACGCAAGAAAGACAGGAAATGAAAACCAAAGAAAGAGAACATTGGGGATGGTGAATGACCAATGTAGTTAATAAACTAGAAAAAACAAACCCGATTTCTCAACCGTTTTCCAGTTATTTGCAATTTTTGGGAAAAAACGTGGTTTTTTACGTGCTCAGGGAAAAAACCGATCACTTTCTCTCCCGATTTTCAAGAATGCATACATTTTGAACCGTCGTGTTTTCGCAAATTTTACTCTCTACAAGTTTTGTTCCAAGGACTTTAACAACTTTAACTTCAACAGGCGATATTAAAAGTCTCTCTCAGAGTTGGGACTGAGGCGGTCTTCAAAAAAATTTGAGATCGCCTGTAAAACTTAAATATGTCATTCTGTAGACAGAGGTTGTTTTGCCCTGATGACGACTTTAAAATAGTTCGAAACGATGGCAGAGCAACTGAATTTTCTTTCATCTTCAACAACATAACTCGATCCAGAGTGTTCGTAAGTGAGTAAGTGGTTGATACTTCTAATACTGAAAACAAGCGTTATCGAGAGCAGAAGCACCCCAAAAGCTCAAAGTAAGAAAAAGTGAAAATTGAGCAAAAAACGTGAATAACTAGAAAACGGTTCAGAAATCGGGCAAAATGGAAGGTTGCCAATTGGAAGTTTTTTAAAATTTCCTATCGAATGCTAATAAAAGCCTCTCCAAGACAATTTCCTGGCTGCACAGCTCAGTTTGCAGTTTTCGTAAAAAGTAATTCAAGCACATTCATAAAAACTGAGACATAGAATTTCCTGATGAACCTGAAAACAGGTAAAAAAACGTTGTTGTTTGTTGTTGTTGTTTCAGCGTAAAATTTTTTTTACGTTTTTAAAAAACGTTTCATTGTTCAGCGTAAAATTTTCTAAAAAATGGGACCTAGCTCTGGTCGGTGGCTTAAAAGGCTTAGAAAATATGCATTTCCGAAGATGGCCATTTTTCGTGCAAAAACCAGGTGGTTGGTTTTTTGATGGGCAGTGTAGTTTTCCAATATTATAATTATTTTGTTAATAGTACGATCATCTCATACGACCATCATTTCAGAAAATCATGACTCAGTAGTGGCATTCAGAAACGTCCAAGGCAATTTCTCCTGTTTGGAAGAATTGTTGAAAAAATGGAGAATCATACTAAACGAAATCAAATCCCATCAAATCACCTTCACCCTTCGCCGTATTATCTCTTCCAATCTAATCCAACTGTGTTTCTCTCTTGCTATTTGATACTTTACATCGACAAAAAACTTACATGGAACCTCAACGCCGATTCGAAAACATAGAACTGACCAGACGATATAAACAACTCAAACTACTTTACTACATCCTATTTGGCCTGGAAACCGGAAGAAGCCGATACAAACACTTCTATACCATAGATCTTCATCCCAACTCCCTAAAGCAACATTTTTCATCGCAAATCCAAACCGGCATCAGTGCTGGCCTCGCATTTCTTATTGACGAAAGTGTATAGTGCTTTGATAGTAGTGTAATCAATGTATTATTTCTCCTCTAGAAATGATGTAAAGGTGGTCCAAAGAATGTTCTGGTGTTGAAACTGCGCCAAGCTTTCAGTGTTTTATTTCAACTTCCTCCGGGCTCTTCATCGGATACATGTACATATAATATTTTATAATTGCTCATCTGCGTAAGTGAAAATCAAAAATCAACTTGCTTTTCCAACTTAGAGATTTTCTGTTAGTGTTTAAAATTGTTTTATCTCCACCTACAACCTACAACCTTTCGAATTTTCCCTCCTTTTTGCCATTTTTCAATCTCATTTTTGGGATGGGGAAGTTAATGTCCGAGTGGATCGAAGCCACAATAGCTCAAGTGGTTAGAGCAGCGGCATATTTAGCCGAGGGTGGTGGGTTCGAATCCCGCTCGTGACGCTGACTTTTTATCTCAACCAATACCTTACATAAAGATTAATTAATTAGAAAAAGTTATTCGGTCAATCGGACCACGAACTCTAATGAATTGTTTTTTCTATTCAACATGTATCGATATTTTTTCACTCGTTTTGTCATTCCTTATTCTAACTACAATGTTTTCAATAAATAAATAGATAAATAAATAGCACTTATTACGAACTATTATCACAGAGGAAATCAGTCCTCTTTGTTTACGTTGATTTAGAACACAAAAAGGTACGGGGGCAGGAGTATGTGGACCCGGAACCAAATACACAGAACCCATGGGAAAACATACCAGTATCTTCCAAGCTGAGATTCATGCAATTGTACCCAATTCAATTTAAGTACAGGGTACAAAAACAAGAATATAGCTATCATGTCAGATAGCCAAGCAGCCATCAAAGCACTAAGTTCAAATATTAGTTCAAGGATGGTGCTGAACTGCAAAACCAAATTAAACATATTAGGTATGCAGAATAAAGTCAGCCTCTGCTCGGTCCCAGGACACATGGGAGTGAAGGCAAGAAAGTGGACACCCTTGCAAGGAAAGAGGCTGCCACACCGCTGATAGGACCCGAACCCTTCTGTGGCATATGAATCCACACTATTAACGAATATCTCAGACAGAAGGAAAAAAGAAAATGAAGGAACAATGGAATTCACTCATTGGACATAGACAATCCAAGAAACTTCTAACCAATTTTGGTAAGAAAGAAATTACAGAATGTGTCAAAGGAAGCAGGAACAGACTACGATTCCTAACAGGACACTGCAGATTAAATGGACACTTAAAGAAAATTGGAACAATCCAAGATGGCACATACAGATTCTGCAAGGAGGCAGAAGAGACACCAACACATTTATTAACAAACTGCGGAGCTACATTAGCCCGCAGGAGGAAATGTTTTGGGATGTATAATGTGGCCATAGAAGAGCTTCAACCACTGAAACCAGGCCTATTAATCAAGTTTCTTGATGAAATAGGACATCGATGTGCTTTAGGCAGAGCACGGGGATACAATAGCTCTTAAAGGGTGCAGTATACTATACCCTGAAAAATCACACCTCCATCTACATCTTACGTTGATTTGGTCTGTGATAATAGTTTGTAATATGTGCCATTTATGTATTTATTTATCTATTTATTTATTGTTAGCATTATACTTCTTTAAACCACATCCCCGATCTACCAAATATATCCTCCAGTAATGTAATAATACAACATTTATTAGTACAAATAATACAAGAAGTCAACTAAGTTACTTACAGTTCCGGTGCTTTTGTAACACAATAAATAAACAAATGTCATCCTAGGGACCTGTACCCCGGAAGAAGCAATTGAACCACGAAAAGTGTTAAAAAATTTAATTTAAATTTGAAGGTAACATAATTCACTTACAAAAAATTTTGAGTTAAAATTTAACTTTAACAGATTCATCTTTTACAAGAAGGACAGTCCGAATATCCTGATGATTGATCCACCATTTTAATATAATTTTTAAATATATTATATATTTAAATGTAATTTTTTCTCTCATTTCGTTATTTGACCTCTTTTTCTGAATATCACAATTTTCGACTGGTCATTGTTGTTTCTTAAATTCCAAATATTGAC
This sequence comes from Cimex lectularius, assembly GCF_000648675.2. Lineage (NCBI taxonomy): Eukaryota > Metazoa > Arthropoda > Insecta > Hemiptera > Cimicidae > Cimex > Cimex lectularius. The sequence goes on from NW_019392851.1 coordinate 256,063, forward strand.
ATACTGAGCCTCTGTGTTAGTTCTAATTGAAATGAGTTACTTATAATTTTATAACAAGAATTGTATGTGCTTAAAATTTGAAAATTCAATGAAATTGGTATTTAAACCTCTGAAAGGCTGTAGAGAAAAATACTCTTTCTCGCCACATTCTTTTCACTCTAATTACAAATAGTCTGAACAAGAAATTCTAATTCTTAAACAATATGAATAAAATTGAAATATAAAGGCGTTTTGCGTGTAATTGTCTACTCTGGGAGAAACAGACCGTGGAAAATTTCCCTCTGCGAGGAAACATGTCACGGAATTTTCTATTATGCACGTAGACAGGATAGTATAAATTGTACCCGCCCACAAATACCTGTTTCAACACGGCACCGGTTAACGCTGTCTTTCGAATTGAGAATAAAAAACCAATTCTAACTCCATATTCGAGGTCGGATGCAATAAACGGCAAATACATTTCCAAAGCTTACAATCAGTATTTCGCAAAGTGCGAAGGAACTCATAAACCCGCTGTTTTTATTTGATTTTTACTACAATACCCTTAGAGGGTAGTTTCTTATAATAAAATTTTTCACAAACCAATCAAAAAGAAAGTTAAATTGAGAACGGAAAGATCAACAGGTAGCTAAACTAGGATAAATTTCAAACGTATCAAATGATTTCGAACAAGAAACTTTTACATAAATAATCTCTATATAATAAGCATATCTGGAGTTATATGAATTTATTTATTTTTGGAGGAATAAGTGTCAATAATGCTCTGATCATCCCTTGGGTTCCTCGACACTCAGGGCACAATGGTAAGAAACATGCCGACTAGTCAAAAGTGGAATCATATGAATAATTCTAGTCCCAAAAAGACTCACATTAAACAAATGATTCCAAGGATAAGCTACACAACGCCCACAGAGGAATTCCTGAAGAGTAACAAAAATAAATCTCGGATTCTGGTAAGTCACCTGACTGGACACTGTCACCCAGGAGCAGAATAAGCCAGTGAATAATAAATTATTGATAGAATCGACCAACAGTTGTAATTATACTAATCAAGATTGTAGTCAAGGTTGGGGATATTTATTAATCTAAAAACTGCCAAGCTTTCCATTTAAAGTCATCCTCAGGGCATGAATACAAAAACAATAACGAAATATTAAATTCATTTTGATATTTCCTTATATATTATAAATAAATACATAAAATTATCTTATTTCTCTTTATTAATATATTCGTCATAAAAATATTAGCCTTATGATAAATCATAAAGCCAATAAAATAACAATAAACTATTATTTATTATTACTTATTATTTATTAACTATGAAAAATCTTCCTATTTTAACAAAAACAACAAAGACCTCGTTTAAAACTAATCACTTTGTTAATAATTAAACTAACTAGTACATAAATGTTTTATTTGTAAAATAGTGAAACTTTATAATTATCACATGTAATACGAGACCGTCGTTACGGTTCTATACAGAAGGTTGTACTTGATATCTTTTTCATCTAAAATTCAGAATTTAGGAAGTCTTCTCATTCGTTTTTGGATCTTTTTTAATATTTGCCAAAGAAAAAGGTCACTTTAATAAAAAAGTCGCTTATGAGTTCAAATCCTCAACGTGGGTAAGATACGTGAAAAATTTCATACATCGACCACTCGCAAAGCTCACAGAAGAATGACTGGAGTGTAAAAGAGGCTCTATGACAACCTCCTCTATCTCTATTAACATCCACTATTTTTCCTACAAGTAGCATAAGATAATTCTACTCCAGATCCTAAGAAATTTTGAGTTGAAAATATAAAGCAACTTCTTTCAATTAATTAATCTTTATGTGAGGTCGAGATGAATTCAATCCACTAATTTCGTGATCCGCTTGACCAATTAATATATTACAATTAATTAAGGTTTTTAGTTGAGATAAAAAAGTCAATGGCACGAGCGGGATTCGAACCCACGATCTTCGGCTTGATACGCCGCTGCTCTACCACTTGAGCTATCGTGACCTCGATCCACTCGGACACCAACTTCCCATCTCAACCGCAAAAGGTCAAAGGAGGGAAAATTCAAAAGGTACGGTTGAGATGGGAAGTTGGTGGATCGAGGTCACGATAGCTCAGGTGGTAGAACAGCGGCGTATCAAGCCGAAGATCGTGGGTTCGAATCCCGCTCGTGCCATTGACTTTTTCATCTCAACCAAAAACCTTAATTAATTGTTGAAATGAAATGTTGAAATGAAAAAGTTAATGTCACGAGAGGGATTCGAACCCACGACCTTCGGGTAAATACGCCGCTATTCTACCACTTGAGCTAACTTGACTTCCATCCTTTCGGACACAAACTGTCCATCTCAACCTACAACCGTTCTAATTTTCACCCTTTTTGCCATTTTTAAATGCAGTGTATTCAGGATTGGACTCTCAGCGAGTTATGGAGTGTCCACAAGGAGCTGTTTAGTGAAGTGATACTTCCTTTACTAATTAAATATTAATTTTTATCTCAACCAAAACCTTACATAAAAATAATAATTAATTGAAAGAAGGAACTTGGTCAATTGACCACTAAACGTAAATTAATATTTAGGTAGAGGTAGAAAGGGTAAGTGGACACCTCTTTTATCCTTACCCATATCCACTAAAAAAACGTACTTGAAAAAGAAAGAAAAAAGAAGAACACTTTGAAAACATAAAACAACACCGTACTTTTACTAAATTCGTAAAACACTATCAAAGTTAAGAAATCGTAATTTGACCGATTACTTCGATCTGCCTATTTTGTGTTTCGAACTCGATTTGGCACCGCGCCATCTTCAGTGCTGCGTCAAACCCAAACATGGAAACAAATTTCAAACCCAAAGGTGGAAACAGATTTATATTGGTTAATTAATTATTAAAAATTGTACGAGTAATTAACAGTCCATGTCTCTTTAATATATAAATAATTTTTTGTTTGTTTCCATCTTGAAGAGTCATCAATTTGTAAGTTTTTACTTTCAACGAAGTGCTCATTTTTTCAGAGAGTGACGGTCCTATCACATGCATTTTTGCCTTTATTCCGTATGATTCACAACTCGCGTGTGACGAACACGAGAAACCAAAGGTCCATCCTTTTTTAAATAGTAAAAAGAATAATTTAAGCCAAATTTAATATTTTATTTTTATTGTTATGTACATATACAATCAGGCAAAGGTGAAAGTAATGATAAACCATCGTAACATCCTAATATGTTTTCCCCTCAAATGATTTCTTGTGACCGAAACGACAAAAGAAGCGAAGGGCCAGAGGCGACGGTGGGAATCGAACCCACGACCGCGGCGTGAGAGTCTCTCATGCTAACCACTCGGCTACCCCGGTCCCCCGCCGGACCGCTTTCGACACGTCGACGCCCCAAATCGCAGACGCGACTGCACGCCGACTCCGCGAACGGGTGAAATGCGGAAACGGTTTGAAAATGTTCAGAGTGGGCCGATATTGCAAATACCTCGGGCCAGTTATCCACCGAGAGCGAGGTCTCACATAACAACATAACTATTTCCACGGAGGTCAAGGTCCCTGTCGTTAACATAATGATTAAGCCCCAGTTTGGTTAAACCCACTAAATTCCACATAACAATGCTAGTCCAGTTCTGTTCTCGAAGGAAAAAGCAATTATCACAATGACGAAAAAATAACAAACGGGATTATCTGTAGTACAACAAAGGAATTTTTTACCGGCGTTGATAAACGCGGAATCGATGTAATAAATTACAATTGATTTATAAATGTAAAACCATTATCAATTTTAACCTTTTGAAACAACATAAAACATTTTTTTTGTTTAGATGCATATTTAGATGCAAATCTCACCGCCCTTATAATTATCATGTTTTTATTGTAATAATTTTTTCTTCTTTCAAACATTAAAGGTAATATATCAAAGAGTAGACCTCTGCCCTCGTTACAACCCCAAAAAACATGACACAATATAACACAACAGTGAGCATTGCAAAAGCCAATCTGACAGAAAAAAAACCGTCCAGATCAGACAGATCGTAATTATTTTTTTTAAAAATCTGAAATATTTTAAATATCTTGATTTTTTCCTTTTATTGCTATAAGTTCAGTTCTTAGATGTAAAAATTGAACAAAAAATTATAAACGCTAACAGTACCGTTGCAAAACAGATATCATTGCTGTTGAAAATGATTATACGTAACATTCAAAGTATAAACCGTAAACAAATTAACAACAGCCATAAGCATTCAAACATTTCAAAAAACTTTTACAATATTATGCGACGTGGAAAGCAAGCATTAAGCATGTATTAACAGTTCAAATCTACATATGTTAAAACCCTTAAAAAAACTACTGGCAAAATAACACGTAGTTAAACTAATCAAAAAGATGCAATTATTTGAAATTAATCCAGCGATTTTGTCTGTTTCTCCAGCGAGTAACCGACTATTTTTTTCTTTTATCCTTGTTTATTTTTATCGTTTGCTACCCTGTTTCCAACCACTACCACGGAGTTCTCAATATTTCTCAGTACAATTGGGGATATGTCGTTCCCATTCGCGGTAATAAAAATCCAAGGCACAATTCGTTCACTCTACCAGAGTGCTCAATAATTCCTCTGGATAAATGGAAATAAGCTCCTCCATTCGCGCAAATAAATTACATTCAAACAAGAGACTACTTCGCATTACTCAAGACCACTGATATTCCTCGGGGTAATTTAGATAAGTCCCTACATTCGCGCTAATAAATACATTCGTTTCAATAAATAATTCAAATCAAACACATAGAGGGTACAAAAATCCATATAAAAAGCTAAAAATTTCTTTCTAGAGATACAAAATTACCGAGTACTGACAAAACCTAAATGACCAGTGATTAGAGAAAAACGTTTTTTGAATAAAGTATTTTAAATATCTCGTTATTGTTTATTAAAAAGATAAGCCTTTCATACAAAAACAACAATGTTATTCAATGATATCTGAAATTAAATTTTGTTCAAATGCTAGTCGAAAAATTGATTATTTTTCAAATTCGAAGTAAAAAGTATATACTAAATGCCTTTGTTAAACAAATATAAATATAAAATAAATTTACTTGGAGATCGCGAGATGCGGTCTGGTTTGATGTAGGTTTTAGAAAAACATTTTCTTTATCGTCCGTACGTTTCGATCTTTATTGAAATCATCTTCAGGGCTCAAAGTGTTTGTTTTCTGCGTAGTTGTGTCACTTTTATGTGTCGTGTTGAGAGTAACTAAACACCACACGTAAAATAAATATGTAAATAAAATAAAAAATTATCAATCTGCATGTTCCTTCACGCATTATTTTAAATATCTTTTTTTTTGTATTAAAATAATATTTCTGACAAAAAAACTTCAATGTTTTTATTATGATTAATTAAGGTTTTTAGTTGTAATAAAGAAGTCAATGGCACGAGCGGGATTCGAACCCACGATCTTCGGCTTGATACGCCGCTGCTCTACCATTTGAGCTATCGTGACCTCGATCCACTCGGACACCAACTTCCCATCTCAACCGCACCTTTTTGAACTTTCCCTCCTTTTTGCCATTTTTCAAATGTCGTCTATTCGATTCTCGGCGACAAATGAATTGGCCACGGAGAGTATACTTCATTTTCAATCATTAAATTCACTAATTTAATATATATAAATTTTTTATCTCAACTACAACCTTAATTAATTATAATGTATTAATTGGTCAAGCGGACCACGAAATTAGTGAATTTAATGTTTTTATTGTTGCATTTCATACAAGTTTTATTAATAAAATTACTTAATACGACTTTATATTATTTATCACTTACTAACTCTATACTATACGCACAAATGAAAGTGAACAATATCAACAAAGTAACTGCAACAATCTAAAAACCTTAGAATTACATAAAAGTAACGTTTCATAATTGAAATTAATTTTTTTGTAGATTTTTGAAACAATAATAATATATTAATTATCTTATAAAAGATATAACTATATAACAATATAAATTATTGCAATTTATTATTTAAATTAGGCAAGTGAACTCTTCAACTCTTACATTTTTAATTTAATTTATTTACGAGGTTATCGCCATTAAGGTTTAACGTTAGCTTAGATTACGAACTTAATTCTTTCCTTTTCATTATTATTATTAGAATAAATTTGCCTAAAAAGGTCCGTCAAGCAAGGCTTTTTATGGACAATTTAATAAAGAACGTGTTGACACTGTGAAAGCAATTACTTTTTACCCTTACATAATTACCTCCCCCCTCAAAAAAAAGGCGAAGTAATCTCTTTATACGTGTTCATTCCTTCTCAAACAAAACGAAAAACATACTAAACCAATCCAGTACAATTCAAATGGATAAAGTAAGAGATTTCACCTTCCATAATTTTATTTTAAGTAAACATGTAAAGTGTTCAGGCGAGATATCTTGTATATTATGTATATCGAGTTGAAAAATAAGATCAGAGAGATTTTGTAGGTCCTTGCAAACCAATTTAATCAACAATATATGAATAAACCAATTTGTACCACTCACTTTCATACAATTTTGTAATTCAGTCCTTCTCAAATTTATTAAATATATTAAAAGTAAACCTTTCCTCAAAAGTTATAGACCACGAAATAATTAAAAATCGGAAGATGCCATATCAGGCGATTACAGTGGGTAAGGTACATCACAACATGTTTTGTTTCTAAAATGGTCATTGAATTTCTAGCTAACTATTTAATGAAATGTAATGAAAAGAAGAAGAACATTTTTTTATCAATTATAGCACAAATTCAATTGATGTGAACAAATAAAGTTTTGTTTTATCAAATGACTAACTGTTTTTTTTTGTTTTTTTATTAGAAGTTAATTTTTTTAAACGTAGTAATTGTTATTTTGTGGAATTGTTTAAAACAAAACTTATAACACAGTAATGTGGGATTTTCTCATTGTTTTATTATTTAAAATTAAAAATCATAAAATATACAGTTATAGACTTTATTTAATTTTTTTTCTATAATAGATACGGAAACTAGTTTCTCCAGTTACCATTTTCCCATTCCAAGTAACGCCGTTTTTGTTTCCTTAATAGGCTAAACCTTCAAGACCGGGCGACCTAGTGGTGACATCTTCAAAGTTCTATTAATCCTCCGGGCTTTTTGTGGTGTGTGTGTGTGTGTGTGTGTGTGTGTGTGTGTGTGTTTGTGTGTTTGTGTTTGTGTGTGTGTGTGTTTGTGTGTGTCTCTGTGTGTGTGTGTGTGTGTGTGTGTGTGTGTGTGTGTGTGTGTGTGTGTGTGTGTGTGTGTGTGTGTGTGTACAAATAATAAATTGCACCTCCAAATAATTTATAATTTACAAAATTAATTATTTAACGATGAACTGGCTTATCGAATCGACCTGCTGGAAGCATGAAGTTTTTTCGGAGGATCTACGGAAGAGGTCAACACAGAGAAAAACTTCCTTTCGGTTTTCGCCGAGCTTTCGACAGTTTTTATACTGTCATCTTCAGGGCCTGTTTTATTACCATATCAAAAAACAACAATTAAAAACATGAAAAAACAAATTGCACAAAAATTGAAATATCTTACTTAAACCTTAATGGGGAAATAAAACGACATGGTGTTTTGGGCACAGAAGTACATTACGTTTTTTTGGTGCTCAGCATCTAAACATTATTTAAATTGAATAAATTAATAATTAAAAATTACAACTATAAGTACAATAAAAATTAAAAAACGTGGTCGAGAAAAGGTAACCTCATAAAAGTCTAAAAAACTAGTAAAAACCTTCTTTTTTTTTGTTTTCAGGTACATGCGATCAAAGTGTGTTTCTTATACACACATATATACAATTAACTTATCTTACATTTAAATTACATTACATTAAGATCACAGATCAAAAAACAACAAACCCTCTTCGACGAGAGGAACAGCCAAAATACGATTGTACCACACATCAAAATGGTAAACAGCGGGGTGGCAAAACCTACTTTTTTCAGGTCTATCATGTTTATACCTGAAGTGTCCCAAAAATTAAAAAGGCTCTTCAAGCACAAAGTTGGAGATGTAGGAATTGCTTATAAGTATAAGAACAACCTAAATATATTACATGCAAATCTAAAAACAAAAGAACCAATCGGATCACTTTGCAATGTGGTCTATCAGGTGTCGTGTGGGGAATGCAATGTCAACTATGTAGGTCAAACAAAGCAAAAATTGTCTGCACGGTTGAACCAACACAGGTTTTGCGACAAAAAGAAGAAGATATCGGGACTTGCTACCCATGCGTTAAACAGTAATCACATTTTCAAGTTCGACTCCCCGAAAATCTTGTCCGGGGAGTCGAACTTGGAAAGGAGATTACTGACCGAAAAAGTATGTATCAGTGTCACCCCAAATACTTGTAATCTACAAACGATAGGTTGGACTCCATTTCGGTCTATGCAGGCCTCCTAAACGAGTACAAAAATTCAAAGCAAAGGAGGGAAATGAGAACGTCGCCGTAGTGGCGGAATCTGTTAACCAGGGGAGAGAAAACGAGTTTGTTGCCATCATTCTGTCGGGGATCGTTTCCCGTAGCCTTTGTTCCTCTCGTCGAAGAGGGTTTGTTGTTTTTTTATCTGTGATCTTAATGTAAAGTAATTTAAATGTAAGATAAGTTAATTGTATATATGTATGTATAAAAAACACACTGTGATCGCATGTACCTGAAAACAAAAAAAAAGATTTTTACTAGTTTTTTAGACTTTTATGAGGTAACCTTTTCTCGACCACGTTTTTAATTTTTATTGTACTTATAGTTGTAATTTTTAATTATTTATTTATTCAATTTAAATAATGGTTAGATGCTGAGCACCGAAAAAACGTAATGTACTTCTGTGCCCAAAACCCCATGTCTTTTTATTTCCCCATTAAGGTTTAAGTAAGATATTTCAATTTTTGTGCAATTTGTTTTTTCATGTTTTTAATTTTTTTTTTTGTATGATAATAAAACAGGCCCTGAAGATGACAGTACAAAAACTGTCGAAAGCTCGGCGAAAACCGAAAGGATGTTTTTCTCTGTGTTGACCTGTTCCGTAGATCCTCCGAAAAAACTTCATATTTAATTATTACTAAATTGATCTTTTTGCATTAAAATATTTTTTAATAAGGAAAAAGATGTTTTGTAGCTGTCCGTATAACCTGACCAGTTATAATTAAAAAACTGACAAATACTGTTGAACATTATGGTCGTTTTATAGGTTTAAGTGATTTATTTAATCTAAAATGTATTCTTATTACGTTACTTACTGGATATTACGTACAAGTTAGACACGCAGAAAGGACACGAATTGACAAAAACCACTACTGTCACTGTCATTTCAAATCGTCAAAATCAAAAATACACACCCTCACAAAAAGAAAAGAAGAGAAGATTGATGACGAAAAAATTATACACAAGGCAAGACCAACGGAGAGTGGCAAACCGAGGTCAACCTGCTCAATCCATCTTGGAATGAGATCAATTAAAAAAGAAAATACTATTTTATCACGCTTTATGTTTTATTCGCAATCGTTAATAGATTATTCTATCAATAAAAGGCTTTATTCTATTCAAAAATTAATAATTATTTAGTAAACAACTTATTATCGAGCAATTCGATTCATTTATTTTTTGCAGTCATCTTATTGTTTATTGTTCGTAATTTCAATGGGTTTTGAAAAACAGGATAAACGAATTCTTAACCCCTTCATTCTTAAGAAGTTTTTAAGGTTTAAGATTTATTATTTCCTCACTTTTTCAGTTTCATACCGACAAAAATGTACATAAAAATAGGTTTATGAAAAAGGTAGGTAATACAACAGTAAAAAATATCTATTACTTTTTAAGAATCCAATTAATTACAAATTAACTGAAAAATATTAAAAATTATATTACGCATAACGGTTTATCGATATTGGTCGAGGTCAAGATCAATCTTCAATAGCCACTTGAAAGGGTGGATTTTCGTAAAGAAGACCATCTATCCACGGGTTCTGGTCCGAGAGGAATATCAGCGTAAACCGCTTCCTGAAAGGCTAATTCCAATTAACATCAGACTCATTATTAAAAAAGTGATTATATTCATTAACGGTTGGCTTGCGCTTTTTCAACTTCAAGGTCCTAAAAGTAACTACTTGATACTATCATTATTGTCACTAATGATCAGCTGGGCAGAGTGTGTGTTAAAAACATGGATTTTATCATAATATTCGTTACATTTTTTTAAATAGAAGTTCGGCTGTTTTGTCCATTTCCTTATACTGTCATTAAAAAGGATCTTATGTAATTTTATAGAAAAAATAAGTGCAAACGTTTCAATTTGAACTATTTATAACATAGATTTTTTATTTTAAATAAATAATTTATTTGTATCCAATACATAGTAAAATACATATTACAAATATGTGCGTATGTATTTTTCCCGGTCATAAACAGTAGCCCAATGATGGTGCACGCGGAGGACAGGGGTTTTCTGGATATGATTGAGATGAGGCTTGGACAGTTGGATTAATGAATGAAATGAATCGAAAAGTTGATGTGAAATTTTAGGCACCGTATCAGTTCGTAGGCAAGAAACTTGTTAAGGTCTTGGTGGATTGGTGGCACTTTAGTGAAATAGTAAGGAGCATTGACAATTAGCCTTAGGACTTTTGATTGGAAATGCTAGATTTTCGATGGCTTGGCGGTACTCCGGTTCAATGATTTGGATAAAGTTATTTCAGTTTTGACAGCCAAAATCGATCTTAAAAATCTTGCCAAAATAATAGAAAAACTACTACTCCGACGATTACTGCCAATAATTGAAAATTCTAATATTATTCCAGATCATCAGTTTGGGTTCCGCACATTTCACTCGACAACTCAACAATTACATCGTGTTGTTGACAATATAGCCTCTTCCCTCGAACAAAAACAGCATTGCTTGGGCGTCTTTCTTGATTTAGAACAGGCCTTCGATCGAGTCTGGCACTCGGGCTTGATTTGGAAACTGAGGAACATCCTCCCTCATACGTACTATCTTATACTTAGATCTTATCTGACGGATCGATTTTGTCGAGTCCGTCAGGGAACTGAATTCTCACCTCATATACGCATAAGGGCGGGTGTTCCTCAGGGAAGCATACTTGGCCACTTTCTATTTTCCATATACACTGCAGATATTCCTACACACGTTAACATTTCGGCACACACATTCGCTGATGATGAAGCGATTCTTACACGCAATTCGGACCCCTCAATTAACACTCAACACTCACAACAACACCTGAATGAATTAACAATATGGTTCACAAAGTGGAGAATAAAGGTAAACCTAACAAAAAGCACACAGATCAATTTTACCTTACGTAAAAATGTCTGTCCTGCGGTGAGTATAAATGGAATTCCATTGCCGACCTACTGACCTTGTGCGTTATCTTGGACTTTTCATGGATAAACGACTGACTTAGAATCCCCATGCAAGACTGAAAAGACAGCAAACAAACCGACGTTATAAATTGTTAAAACAAACTACTCGACTCACGATGAAAATTAGACATTGAAAATAAACTTTTAATTTACAAGACAATGATTAGACCTCTCTGGGCGTACGGTTGTGAAGTGTGGGGTTCAACCAAGGATTCCAATTCCTAGCGTCTACAATCAATCCAATCTAAAATTCTTCGTCAAATTATAAATGCTCCTTTTTACGTTTCAAACTACACTACCCATAAAGACCTACACATCCCGTTTGTACATGAACTCATCAAAACCCGATATAAAAAGTTTCATCAATCACTGAACACACACAGTAATCTATTCGTACGAAATTTATCACTTCCAACCCTACCTGAAAATCCTCCAAGACGATTGAAGCGAAAGTGGCCCCGAGACCTTCTCATTGTTTGAAGACTGAACAAGATATCAGTGTGAAGGAGTGTTACCACTGGGCAACTTCTACAAGAGCCTCAAATGATAATTCAACATATACGAACATATTTACTTAATACATCACTTGTAGTAGTAAATACCAAATAAATGTAATAAAAAAAAATCTTCTTACTTGTCCTAATACTTTGTTAGGTGGTTTACTCTTAAATCGTGACTTGGGATTCCACATCAGTCTGCTAGATACATTCCTATTTACCCGACTTCAGTGAATGCTAGTGGCTATTTGTTATTAATGTACAAAGTTGGAATTTTCAATATAATCGTTTATTTTGCAACAGCCTCTGAAAAAAATTCAAGGTTTTCTTGGCTGTAGAATGTTCGTATTGATCTGATATCTGTGAATTCCATGCCGCACCGAATTCTGTAGCAGCTGCCAGGTAAAAAAGATTCCAGCTTGTAGCAATAAGGGGTGGGAAGAAAGAGTTCAATTTTATGAAGGATGCCTGGTTGCCAGACCATATCAAAAGCCTGGGTAAAATCCAGGAACGCACCCAACGATTAGAAGGTTAAAAGTTAAAAGGAGTTGGCATGATTACGACCTACGCACCTTGACCCGTACTGGCCTTTGCATCTTTATTATGATCTAGAACTCCTCATTACTAGCTCACAATTCTCTGTTAAGAATTACCGGATATCCTTCAGGCCCGAGCTTTTCCTCCCCCCTGCATGAGTCTTCGCACCAGCAGAGAACACGTTCCGATGTTTACTCTTCTTCCTTGCAATTTCTACACAGGCTTGTTTCTATCATCTAGATCAGGGGTGCTCAAACGGTCGATCGCGATCGACCAGTCGATCGCGAGTGCTTTTTGAGTAGATCTCGAGAAGAAAAAAATTTTTAATAAGTAGGTAGGTAACTAAACTACAAAAATGTATTACGTAATAAAATAACACTGCTTGCGGCAAAAGGTGGCTTTATCAAAGGCGTATCGAAGTCATGAGTCAGGACATCGCAGATAAACTAAAACATGATATCATGGAATGTACATACTTTTCTTTACAGTTCGACGAATCCACCGATATGACAGACACTGCCCAGCTGTGTATTTTTATTCGGATGGTATTCAATGACATGTTGGCTAAGGAAGAATTTTTGACAATCATTCCTCTGAAGGGGAAGACCCGTGGCGAAGATATATATGACGTTTTCTTCAATTTTGTAAAAAACTACGAGCTACCAATATATAAATTAGTGTGCATTACAACCGATGGAGCACCAGCAATGACTGGAAACAAAAACGGTTTTGTGGCATTGTGTCGAGCTAATGAAGAATTCCCTTCATTTTTTTCATTCCATTGCATTATACATCAACAAGTTTTGTGTTCAAAAGTTTTAAACACGGAGGAAATTATGGGCATTGCAACAAAAATTGTGAATTCCATCCGTGCACGTAGCTTGCAACGGCGGCTCTTTCAGTTGCAGTTGGAAGATAGGGAGTCAGCTGAACACACTGATTTAGTTCTTCACACGGACGTCAGGTGGTTGAGTCGCGGAAAATTCCTAGAAAGGTTTCAAGAATTATTGCCCGAAATAACAGCTTTTCTAGACGAAAGAGGTGATGACACTCAGATTTTGAAAAACGAAAAATGGCTGACTGATTTGGCATTTTTGACTGACATCACAATGCACTTAAACACCGTTAACTTGGAGCTTCAAGGTAAAGGAAAAACTATTATTGAGATGATTAGCGCAGTAAACGCATTCAAAAGTAAATTGCAACTTATGATAGATCAACTGAAAAGAAAGGATCTGAAACATTTTCCGTCTTTGAAAGCAAGGATTCCTCAGTTGAATTATGATACGTATGAGGCTGAATTATCAAATATTTTGGGACAATTCGAAATGCGTTTTTATGATTGCAGTAAATTGGAAAATATAGCATCATTTATGAGTTATCCTTTTTCATGTAAAAACATTGAGGAATTAGCTACTGAAATAGCAAGTCAGTTTAATATGAACTCATGTTCTGTTGAAAATGAGTTGGTGCAGATTATATCAGATATACATCTCAAAGCTACAGCATCTGATACAAATTTCTGGTGTTTTATATCTGAAGATAAATATCCGAATGTAAGGCAAATCGCCCTTCAACTGACGGCATTTTTTGGGTCAACTTACTTGTGCGAGTCTGCATTTTCTGAAATGAAGATAATTAAGTCAAAATATCGCAATCGACTAACTGACGATCATATGTCACCATGCTTGCGATTAGCACTCAGTGGTTACGTACCATCTTATGAAAAGTATGCTGAGGACATGCAGTGCCACGCTTCAACATCCAAAGCCACTCCTTAGTTAAGTTTAACACCATATGTAACTCTTTTGTTTTGTAACAACCAATAAACTCGCAATTTTGAATAACTATGAGTTTTTTCATTGATATTGTAGAGAAGAACCTAACTAAACCTAACCCAAACCTTGACTAAAATAATTACCTATATTGTGCAGAAAGCTAATATCTATATATGCTACGGTACACCTTACCTAGGTAAGTAGGGTGTATCGTGTATGTACGACAACCCTGCATCACACACACTTGCAGCCTCTCAGAGTCGATCGTAAGTAGTCTAAAAATATTGAGGTAGATCGCCAGCAGTTCAAGTTTGAGCACCCCCTGATCTAGATCATATCAACGTCTCGAGATTCTGATTTCCCAACAAAAATGATTATGGTCCTAGCATTTCCTAGATTTGGTGGTTCTGCCGTTAGTTTCTGCTATGTCCTAGATGAATTTTTTCACATGTCTCCGTTTTGGACTATAATATAATAAAACCAAGTACTTATTTTCCTTAATCCACTGCTTGATCCATGGTTTTAGCAGTTTGGCACGCAAAATCGTAGGAAACGAATAAGAGAATTTCATCTCACTTTCATTGGCTAATTATCGGCCTCTTTGTTTCCCTTCCGCCCATGTACTCCTATACTAAAACGAGGGTAATTTTGTTCGTAACTTTAAGGTCCAACAGGCTGACTCGAATAATACTCTTTGTTCTCTAGAGTAGAGGAATTTGTCATCCGCTTTGAAACCTTACTTGATTGTACAGTGATAGGGGAGAGAAACCAAATTGTTAAGAATGTATGTGAATCGAGGCTAAGTATTAAACGTATAGAAGGAGTCTTTAAAACATTTTGGACATCACACGAGAAGTTTGATGGGCCTGTAGGAGTAAATGAAGAAGGAGTTTTATGAGTTTTATGACTGACAGTAATAAAGGAATATTTTCATAACACAAAAACAGTGAGTTGTACACAGGATATCAGTATCGTGGTTAAAAATACTATGACCTTCTACAGAAAGTTTCGAAGTATAGTGAAGGAATTAGATCATGTCTGAGGTATTTTCTACTTGCCGATGTTGCTCTTAAACAAGTTTTGGGGATATTGACATATCAATCTTACCTACAATGAAACGTTTGGTTGTCCATTAAAATGAAAACGTCTTTGCTTCTTTATTGTACAATGAAATACACATTTTAACGAAATAAAACAATATATTGAAAACGAAATAATTATTTAACCTGCCCCAAAAAACACCGTATCGTTACCCACAGGGTTTAAATTTCTCGATGGCGTATAAAAGTGGCGCAAAAATAATGCTAACATATTACATAACAACAAGAAACATATAAAGCATAAATCGATCAAATTTCACAATAGAATATTATTTAATCACAAATAATAAAACGGAATAAACAATATTTATTTATTTTTTTATTATTTTATATAGTACGTTAAAGATAAAAATGTTTGGTCGTGTTTTGTTGGCTGACCTTGTCATTTACATGTTTTTCATTGTTCATTCCCGTGTAGAAATTGGTGATTAGTGACCGTTAATCGATGATTATTCAGAGATCGTGAGATGCGGTCTGGTGTGTCGTAGGTTTCAGAAAAACATTTTCTTTATCGTGCCAACGTTTCGATCTTTATTGAGATCATCTTCAGGGCTCAAAGTGTTTGTCTTCTGTGCAATTGTGCCATTCTTGCGTGTCGTGTCGAGAGGGCACGAAACGTTGGCACGACAAAGAAAATGTTTTTCTGAAACCTACGTCACACCAGACCGCATCTCACGATTTCTAAATAAATATCGATTAACGGTCACTAATCACCACACATTTCTACACGGGAATAAACAATGAAAAACATATAAATGACAATGTCAGCCAACAAAACACGACCAAACATTTTTATCTTTAACGTACTATAAAAAAGACTTTAATAAAAAATAATAAATTAACAACGACAGGACTCTTTTAGGTTTCGAGGATATATCAAAAGGATTTAACAACCTTTACAAGAGCATAAGCACATCAATGAAGATGTGGTGATTGAGGGACTTGGTGGACAGAGAATGGTCGGAAATGACAAATTGTCAATTTATTTTCCTTCAGACCACAGCGTAAAATCTCACAGCAGTAACTATATTCAAAGATTTGCACAAATGTGTGTAAAATTATCCAAAATATTAGGGATAAAAATATCGATAAAAATTGCCTAGGAAAAATTATGCATTGAAATTGAAATATAGGTACTTATGCACGCGTCAGTTACGCATAGAAATATAATTAATGTGCGTTGCCTAAAGAGAGCCTTTCCTGTTTTTCCTGGCACTAATAATCATGTAAAAACTTTCTATGCTTCATCTGCCTTTGTAGTATATTTTACTTCACTAGTTGAGGTAAAGGAAAATGAGGAAAGAATAAATCGTGTATAAATTTTCAACTTCACACCGATATTTATTATATTTTTAAACCTAGTGGCGTGAACAGCTTTAGTACGAGCCAGCCGGTTATTAAATCTTATCCTTTAATAGGTTGAAACGGGCTTTGCCGAGGGAGAAAATGCAAAACAGTGGCGTGCACCCCGAGTTTGACACGGTAGGACCAGCGGGACTCTTTTAAAACCCACAAAAAACGCCATCATAACGCGAACCACAATTTTGAGGACAAGACTCCGTTCGAATTATGACCCGTTACGATTCACAGTGAAATTTTTTCCCAGGGGGAAATCCATTTTAAAATTTTATTGTCAAAAGCCCAGCGAAGAGTCGACCATTATTTCAAACGGTTTGCCGACCGATTTCAATGACATGTATAATTTATTTTTCCATCCAATCCATTAAAAGTAAATAACCACTTTAAATAAACAAAAATAAAGAGAGTTTAGGGCTCAAAACTTATTGATATGCTGCATTAAGAACCTTAAACCGACGATGGTTATTTTCTTAATAGCATAAGAAAAAAAATGAAGACCGGTAGATAGACATATAGTTATATCACTGTAGAGGTATATCATTATTTGGAAATCATGAGATGCGGTCTGGTGTGACGGAAAACATTTTTTTCATCAAGCCAACGTTTCGATCTTTATCGAGATCATCTTCAGGGCTCAAAGTGTTGGTTTTCTGTGTAGATGTGGCATTACGTAGAGGTATATATTGTAGTATATAGATAAATATATAAGTTGGTAGATAAATATATAAAAATCGGTAAATAGACAAATGTATAGATAGATCGATAAAGAGAGAGAGAGAGAGAGAGAGAGAGAGAGAGGACCAGAAAGAAAAACGTGAAGAGAGGTAGATTGATTTATATATAAGTAACTTGAAAGGTAAGATATATATTTATGTAGAGCGTTAAATAGATAAGTTGATAGACAAAAATAAAGGGAGAAAGAGATAAGAAGAAAGAATAGTGAAGACAGATAGTTAAGCAAAATACAGTTATATAAAGAGGTAGATATTTGTTAGATAAATAGAGAAAATATATATAAATAGAATGAATGAATATCGTTTTATTTAAAAATCTTGCACAGGAAAGAGAGAGAGAGAGAGAGAGATTTATCATTCCCCAAAACCTTATAGTAATGTGTTGATGTCGTCAGGAGCAGTCAAGAATGAGGTAGTTTAGAAAAACAACTTTTTCATTTTTTTGCTGACGTTTCGACCTTTATTCGGGTCGTCTTCAGGTACTGAGTAAATTACATAACATATGTTGATTGTAACAAATACAATTTAAAATGTAAATATACATTAATATTAAATACAACAAATCACGAAACAACAGGTCACTAAGAAACACACATTATAGTAATGTTTCTAAATCACTTCTTATATAGATAATACTAGAAAAATAATTAAAGTCTTCTATGTGCCGTGGCCAATTGATCAAGCTTAAATTAAAAATGTAATATTGTTCGTAAGTCATACACTTGAAATAAAAAATATTCAGAAAATTGCATAGCAGGTTTAACTAAAAAGATCTCGATATATTTGTTACTCGTTTTCTTTTTTTTAAGTATTTTCATACTTTCAGTTCTTACAAACGTAAAATGTACAAGCCGGGTTTGATGTGTTGTCCTAATAGATAACTGTTAACAATCTGTTAATAATCAAATTAATAAATAACTTTCTGCTTAATGTGTGTTGATTAGTGACCGTTAGACGATGATTATTCAGAAATCTTCAGATATGGTCTGGTGTAATGTAGGTTTCAGAAAAACATTTTCTTTGTCGTGCCAACGTTTCGATCTTTATTGAGATCTTCTTCAGGGCCTTAAATTTAACAAATACATGTAGGACATTTCTGCTTAATTGTGACCAATTGATCGAGGTTAAAACCACGTTTTACTCAATTGGAATAAATGCATTGAAAAAGTGTTAAAATGGACAATATCCTCAAGTCTAATACAACTTGAGGTGTGACCAAGAAAGATGTGCCAGACAGAATTGGTCTGTACAAATGAATTTCTTTGAAAAATTTATTTTTCATAATTTTCTTTTTTGCTTGACAACCAAAATATTAATTTAGTTTCGTTCGTCTGTTTCGTTTAATTTCCAATCTAATATAATTTCTATTATTTATGTTTATAAAAAATATATTTCATTTAAACAACATGAAGGTTTTCTGCATAGCTATGAAAGAAAAGATGATCATGCCAAATATATCTAATTTAAATTTAAAACAAAAAATTACACCCTACGTATGCTAGGCTTAAAAAATAACACTATAAAAAGTAGAAGTATAAATTTACATTTGGAGAAAACGTTGAACGTGCATCAAGTAAATAGAAAGTATACAAGCAATGGGAACAGGCCAGAGAATAAATAAAAATAATATTTTACTTAAATTATTAAAGCATTGGTAAATACAAGCTATAATACTTAAACAATAATAAAACTGGTATTATTTTTTGTTTCTTATAACCACTTTTTTTTCAAAGAATTCTAGATCATGGTCAATAATTGACCTTTTATAAAGTGTAGCTTTTACTTCTACTATTTACATAAATAGTTTCGTCTGTATAAGTTTACATCCAATATGTAGATTTGTTCAGTGTACACCACGAACAAATAAATTTGTCAACACATTAAAAAATAGACATGAAAATTTGTTTGACGGAGTGAGAATATAAAAATAATTTCAATTATTTGAAAAGTTGATGGTTTAATGGTTC
This sequence comes from Cimex lectularius, assembly GCF_000648675.2. Classification (NCBI taxonomy): domain Eukaryota; kingdom Metazoa; phylum Arthropoda; class Insecta; order Hemiptera; family Cimicidae; genus Cimex; species Cimex lectularius. The sequence goes on from NW_019392851.1 coordinate 275,456, forward strand.
TACTCACAAACTTGTTTTACAATTGTCCGATTCTTGACATTTAAATGATCAAATTATCTACAAGAATTTTAATATTATATTTCCATGTAGTAAATGTACTAATTTATTGACAGAAAACTATTTCACAGTAAAATTGTATTCAGCACATATGTTAAATGTATACATATATATATTTACTTGATTAAGAGTGTATAGTTTTGTATAATTACAAATTAAAATTTATATGTAAGGCGTACGTATGGCGTCCGAGTCTTATTTTACACGTGAGTGGCCGAGGTGCGAATCAGGGTATAGACATAGAATTTTATATTAATTTAGAAAAATATTATAAAGTTATGACCTGTTATGTGGCACCAAAAGGAACAGTTGGACATAAAGCCTCTCTGTATGACATGAATTACTTTATTTTATCCGTGTTATACTTATACTTAACACAACTTATTTTATAGTAAAGATTTTAGTTGCTCGGTGATATTATACAACTCATTGTGACAACATATTCACTTCTCGTTCATCAGAATGAAAACACTAGTTTTAGATGCATGTTCGAATATCTGAAATACTGAGTAAGATTTTTTTATTGTAATTTACAGTTAATGTAAAATAACTCCCGAATGTGTTAAAGGAAAAAAGCCTTTTGTATGAGCAATTTGGTTTTATGTTTGAAACCGCATAAAGAAACTATCATGATGAAGGTTACTCTATTAGAAATATGTGTTTTCAATTTGAACAAAAGGTAAGTAAAATATAACTGAATATATAAGTTGTAGTTCAGAACTCCACCAGGTGGTTCTGGTATGCAAGACAAAATTAGAAAACTTAACTATGCAAAAGTCACCCTTCACTGTATTCGAGGACACGTCGGAATTGAAGGAAATGAATTTTTAAGAAAGACGCTGACACACTTCTGTCCGGACACCTTCTGTGGAAGAGTACAGCGCTGCAGACAATTTTAGACTGAAGGTAAAGGGAAAGATTCTAAACAATGAATTGTCAATAACTACAGACAATCGAAGAACTTCATCTTTGGATAGAAAGAAATTTCAAAATCCAATTGATGAAATGAGAAGAAAAACCCAAAATACAAATACCTTATGGAATATCGAGTCTTTTGGGGCAGTCGGAATGAAGTCTGTAGTGAACGTAACTCAGTAGCGCGATTGGTAGAGCTTCGTCACCAATTATCCCGAGATATGCTAAGTACTGTCAAGCAGTGTGAACTAAGTTTGATGTGTAAATATAATTTATTTGCTTGAATGGAGATGCTTTGTCTCCAATTTCCCCCGGTAATATCGGGTACTCTGAAGAAGTGTCACTGCTTAACATTTTTGTACTTGATAGAAATCACTAAAAAACATTGCCGTATTTTTTATGTAAGGCATGTAAGAACAGACAAACTAAAATTAAGCAGAAATTAACAATCTACAAGTTCATCAAAAATATTTTAAATACCTTGTTGATTTTAATAAAAACGAACAAAATATTTAAAATATTCTATTGAATAACCTGTAAGTTGATTATTTTCTATTTTTATTCAGATATTTTTTTAGAAAAAACATTTATTCTTCCATACGTTTCACTTTGAATCACACGCTTAATAAATTTTTCATCGTCGCTCTTTAACATTTTTGTCTTTGAGAAAAATATAATGACAAAAATAATTTAAAAACATTGCATTATTTTCTATCTAAGACATATATTTTTAATTTTAAAAAATCAACAATGTATTTAAAATATTTTTGATGAACTTGTAGATTGTTAATTTCTGCTTAATTTTAGTTTGTCTGTTCTTGTTGGTTTTGTGTGTCAAGACAATCATTTTTGGAACCGTATATAATTCTTGGTACCTTTAGGTATTAGAGTGAATGTATTTATTAGCGCGAATGGAAGGGCTTATCCCCAATTATCTCGTGGAATGTCGAGTACTCTGGGGCTGGGTGAATGCCGATGATGTATACCCGCCTTAAAACTATCCACGATCTAAAAGGTTTTTGAAAAAATTGGCGTTAAACAGCATTGGTGTAGATTCTGTACAAAAGTAGAAGAAATCCGGACACATACTAGAACTAGAGTAAAATAATAAATATAAACTACCGCTAATTCTAATACGCACCATTCAAAATACTTCATAGCAAAAAAACTGAACCAATGGACACAAATAATACATCGGAACAAACGAGAAAAAAACTCTTAATCTGACAAAGCTGTCGACAGATTAAGATAACACGGTGAAAATAAATATACGCACAAACCTACGACAGAAAATGAAACAATTCTGAGATAGATTGGCCCAATGAGACTTAGCCGGAATACACTCCCCCGTGTTTGGGCCCATAATTACAAAAAATTGCAACTTCTGATATTAGTGAAAGTTAAATATGATAAATTAGCATTCATCGGTGTGGTGTAAGCACTCTCCTGTTATGATCTTTCATGAAAGTCGAAATATAAAGCCACTTTACTTACAGAAAATTTAAATTTATATTATATAGTCTATTATAAATGTCATGTAGAATGATAAAATTAAAAAAAAACAGTACATGGTATAGCATGAATATTGTTATTCCAACTTTATGCTATTTTCTGGGGGGTGTAATGACTTTTAGAGGGTGTGGGTTACACGTAGGTCCTTTCATAGTCGATTTTATGCTATTTGCAAGAACAACCCTTCTATCCTTTTAGATATAAAGCTGTTAAGCCGAGCGTGGTTAGTGGAAAATCTCATCCCCTAATGTCGTTTCGATTTGACCGGCCGTCTTCTCGGCCATTACCTCACTGTAACGGGGCTTGGATTCGCACTTACTTGTAATTTGCTCTGGTATGCCGGGGTCACTCTCTAGGAGTAGGAAGTGCACCTATTTCAAGTGGGGGGTCGCCCAGATATAAAAACCGCCTGTCATACTCAACTGCATCAGATCGGACTTCGGAGTTTACGAGAATGAAGCCTTTGGTGAGTATATCCCATCAAGGAAGGCAGTCATCATGATGGGAATACGGATAATTTAATCATTTTCGATTTTTTTGACCGGATATCTCTATCAAAAATTCAGCATATTCATCTGATATTGCTGATAACATCACACACCTCACTGCCAAATTGTTACCAATAATTGAATTTTAATAAGCTTTATCATACTAATTACAATTGATCACTACACTTTTTTTTTCTTGAAAACACAAACCATTAAATTTAATAGTTTTGTTGATCATGATTATTAATAATCCATCATAAGTCTGGATACTTTAAGACAAATATCAAAATATATTATATTGTCTTAATAAATTTTCTGAAAACTCTACTAACAAATTGATCAATACACAACATAATATATTAAATTGTTAATCAATCACGTGCAGCTATAACATACATAACATAAATGTTAACTGTTTATCGAGCATGATCGTTGATGTTAAATTTAGTCTGATTTTAATCAAAAATATTATGATATGAAGAATAATTGAAATGTTTATACTTTGCTATGTTAAAATTTTAACTGATACCCTTTCAATAATTCAATTAACCAATGACAATATTTCTTTAACTGTAATCAATTGTTTTGGGCTTAATTGCAATTTTATAGCCTAACACACTAATCAATTATAATAACGTAAAATATATTACAGCTAGGTAGCTTTTATGAATTTTTGGGCTCTAACAATTAAAAAGTTTTTTAAGCACAATTCAATATTATTAATCGCACATTAGCCTTGTTGTTTTTGCCACTTTAACCTAACAATTTTGCACATTCTAATATTTTTACATTTTTTACAAAAATGTTAATTAAATTTTAACTATTTCGAAAGAATTCAATAGTTAATAAATAACTGCTTTAACATTTTTTATGGCTGTTTCTTCACATTATGTTTCTAACAAAATTACACATTAATGTACTAACACCAAATAATAAGTTAAGATATTTAGTTTGTATTATTATTACAGGTCAAATGTTTTATAGATTTTATGGCACTATAATAATTAATTATTAATATAATCATCTCCAGTAAAAATTTAGTTATGCACGAATACCTAAAATTCACCATTATACGTAGCATGTTTCACTTCTTTTTGTTTTTGCCACTTTACTCTAAATCACTTTAATTTTTCACTTTCCACATTGCATTTGAATTAAAATTTAAATTTTCTGAAACACTTTATACAATAGTTAATAATTAACTTACGTTAACATTTTTATAGTTGTTTCTACTGTTTATGTTTACAACAAATTTATAGATTATTGTAATAATATCATGTAATGAGGTAAGTTATTTACTTTGAATTGTTATTTCAGCTCGATTGTTCCGTAGCTTTTATGGATCTTCGCACTTTAATTATTTATTATTCATCTAATTACAGTAAAAATTGAGTTAAGCACGAATCCCTAAAATTCGCTATTATATTTAGCACGTTTTACTTCTTTTTGCCACTCTAATCTAACAATTGTTCACTATCCACGTTGCATTTGAATTAAAGTTTAACTTTTCTGAAACGCTTAATTAAATAGTTAATAATAGACTGCTTTAACATTTTGTAGCAATTTTTTTTTCTATTTGTATTTATCACGAACTTATAGATTAATGTACTAATAACTTGCAATAATTAAAGATATTTAGTTTGAATTATTATTACAACATTGGTTCCCTATAGCTTTTATAAATAAATCCTGGCACTGTAATATTTAATTATTAACCGATAATCACCTCAAGTAAAATTTAGTTGAACACGAATGCTTAAAATTCTTGAAATTCATTATTGCATGTAGCACAGTTTACACCTTTTTGTTTTTGCCATTTTAATTTAACAATTTTGCACAACAATTTAACTATTTTAACTGTTTAACTATTAATTTAACAATTTTAATTGCATTTGAATTAAATGTTAACAATTATGAAATACTTCAATAAATAGTAATTAACTGCTTTAGCATTTATAGCTGTTTTTTATGTGCATGTCTATCACATAGCTCGATATAATGTTGTGGTGCGTGTAGTGACAAGACATTTAGTTTGAATTATTATTGCAGCATGTTGCTGTGTAGCTTTTATGAACCTTGGCATGTGACAATTAAAAATTTGCCTAATATTCTTGAATTTGAATCTAGTTAAGCAAGAATACTTTAAATTTCACTATACTATATCGCACTTTTTATTTCTTTGTATATTTGTATATTTTAAAATACGTTGTACAGTCAATATCATCCCTTTTACAATGCTTCATAAAATATGGTTTTATGTATGAATATTAAGCAATTTTATTATTACAATATTTATATATAACATTTTATCAAGTTTTATTGAAGCCTGCTTTTGCTAAAACGCTGGTGCACTTCAGCATCATTAATTACCCCTTTCCTAATGGTTGCTTTCTTTTTGAACAGCTCAATTAATATTCATCGTAAATCACTAACGATTATTACCACAGGGTCATTAATAATATATTAAAATGTAAATACTTAGAAAAGCGCGAAAGAAGCAAAAAGATCAATGATGACAAGAAGCAAAAATTATTGGTTGAAGTTGTTTCAAAGAAAAGACACCAGCGATTATTTCATTTGGATTATAATACAATAAAACATTAAACTCGTAAAACATGCCCTGTACCGGTAATTTAAAAAAATTCAGTCTTGAATCCAAACAGAATTTATTATTTATGAAAAAATTAAAATTATTGCTTACTCAATTTGTCTTACTTCAAAGGTTGTGGTACTTTTGGGATTCGTTGCGTACGCCGCGGCCGGCTCATGGGGTCATCACGGACCTGTCGACACACCGGAAGTAGCAGCGGCTAAAGCCGCCCACTTCGCCGCAGTCGCTAAGGCTTCAGGACAGTAAGTCCATCATTTGCTTTAGTAAAAAAAAGGGCTAAATTAAATTTTTATTAGCGGTGGAGCTTGGAATGGTGCTGGCGCTTGGAACGGAGGATACGCCGGCTACAACGGCGGTTACCACGGAGGATACAACGGCGCCTACAACGGTGGCCACGATGACGGACAATGGCATGATGACACTCACCTCTACGACTACGCCCACGGACAGTAAGTCCTAAAATTGAGAATCTCTGAGAACAAAAGTATATGTATTTAATTTTTTTTCAGCGGCTGGAACAGCGGAGACGATGGCCAATGGCGCGATGACACCCACCAGTGGAATAACGGAGGGTAAGACTAAATTAGAGGACTTAATGAAATTTTAAAACTAATCCCTGCAATTACACTTCACCGGTACTGAAATTATTTCCTGATTGTTAATTACTATTTTGTGTCGTGCGTTCTTGAATAACCCTCGACCGTCGTCGGCATTACAACGCCTATGTTTAAGCCTGTCACCAATTTTTCCAAGCTCCGACCTTCCTAATTTACATTATCCGATAGTAGTATAATCATGTACAAAGTGAATGTTTTAATTACCGGACCAAGGTAAAACCAAGAAACGCGCTATAGGCAACATTCCGAAGAAAGCTGTTATTAGTTACAAAATGTGTTATTTGATTTAGTCAGTGTTTTACTGCCGTATTTTCAAATAGTAAAGTTTGATTGTCTATATTCATCACTGTCTTTGATTACTTGAACACTTACTAAATCTAATTACTTACAGCTGGAACCAATGGAACGGAAACCGTGGAGAAGACGGAGATGATGGACAATGGCACGATGACACCCACCTCTACGCTGACCATGGACAATACAACGGAGGAGCTTGGGCCGGTCACGGAGGCGCTTGGGCCGGTCACGGAGGCGCTTGGGCCGGCCACGGAGGCGCTTGGGCCGGTTACGGCGCTGGCTACGGAAACGGTTATGGAGGTGCCTGGGCCGGGCACGGTGGACACCTTGTCAACGGAGAGACACCCGAAGTAGCTGCCGCCAGGGCTGCCCATCTCGCCGCCCACGCCGCCGCTGCTCATCGTCACAGGAGATCTCTCGTCGCCGTCAACCCTCACTCCCTCCCGGTCCCCGCTGACACTCTCCACGTCGCCCTCGCCAAGCAGGCCCAGCTCGTCCAACAGCACACCGAAGGAACCAGGAACGTCCTCGGAGGCGGTGTCCCACTCCACCTCCCCGCTGACACCCCCGAAGTCGCCCTCGGCAAACAGGCTCACGCCGTCGCTCACGCCAGGCAAAACGCTTTGACCCACTCTCACGCTTACGCTAACGGACTCCACGGAGTTGCCGCCGTCGCTCCCGTCGCCGCCGTCTCTCACGTTGCTGCTGTAGCTCCCGTTGTAAGCGTTGCTTCCGTAGCCCCCGTCGCTGCAGTCCACTCTGTACCTGCCGTTGTTTCCACCCACACCTCCGTCTTGCACTCTGCACCTTTGGTCGCTTACGGACACCACGGCCACTGGTAAACTAACCACCGATCTACTATTAAATGCAAAAATGAAAGTTACCATGACTGCAATAAAGAGACAAGACATCTTTAAAAATTAAAAATTTTCTATTCATTTCATCTGTTTCACCCATTGCCTTCTAATTAACTTTAAAAAAATACTCGAACAATATGGCCTGCACTTTTAAAAAGTTGCAACAATTACAATACAATCTCATATTACTCGTTTTAAATTAATGAGATTTCAAATTAGGAAACCGAGAAATACTAAAGAATAAAGAATAACTAATTTACTGTACTCGCTTCGGCGGTACATATACTAAAATTGGAACGATACTGAGAAGATTAGCATGGTCCCTGCGCAAGGATCGTGAAGCGTTCCACATTTTTACGGATGTATGGCCTATTCCTCTGCCCGAAAAACGTGTCGGAGAAAACTCGATAGGCTCTACTACCAGGGTCTCAGAGCGATCTCGGGAAGGTTCAGGTCCAGCCCCTTGGCCAGTCTGTGCTGTGAGCTCGGGGTATTGCTTCCCGAACTACGGAGAGAGCAGCTCACACTCAATTACGCGGCCGGGTATCTGCCAAGCTGTGGCATCCTCAAGTAAGGACGATTCTTGAGTCCCCGTACAGAGCTGTCTATGACATCCTTCGCTCGCGGACGTGACCCCTCGGGATTCGCTTCGGCGAGGCCTTAGGGAGGGCTGGACTGGTTCTGGGGACTGTGCTGGGCGACCGGCCGACACCTCCCTGGACCCTTCCTGCCGTCCTCGTCCGCGACGACCTGGCGAGCTTGCCCAAGTCGTGTACACCGCCACACCTCTATAAGACTAAGTTCCTTGAACTTAGGAACAAGTACGCCGGTTTTGGTCTTGTCTTTACAGACGGGTCCAAGACTGGCGATGGTGTGGCCTGTGCCGTGTATAGCAAAGGAGGTATATCCTTCTGGTCGCTGTCCCCCCATTTCAGCGTATACACGGCAGAACTGTATGCGATCTGGCACGCTCTCGAGGCGGTGCGGACCGAAGAAGGAGTATGCACCGACTCTCTGAGCGTCGTTTGGGCCCTCCGAGACAGGTTCTCTGTGGACCCTCTCGTCGTGCTGTTGATGGAAAAATTCGCCGAGTTGAAGCGCTTCGGAAAAACGGTGGTTGTTGTCTGGATCCCCGGACAGGTCGGGCTGGAGGGTAATGAACGTGCGGACAAGGCGACAAAGGTCGGGACGTTCTACCCTCAAGACCGGACCGTTGCGACCAGGCCCACTGACGCCAAGCTAGAAGTTAAGAACATGATAAAAGAAAGATGGCAGCGTCAGTAGGTCGGGTCGTCTGAGAGGCTTTTGCGCGTCAAGAGCACGATTCGTAGGTGGCCCCCCGAGAACCTGAGCCGGAAACAAGGAAACGTCCTTACGTGATTCAGAATAGGCCATACACGGTTGACACACGGGCACAGCTCTTGGGCCAAAGCCCGCGCAGGTGCACCTTATGCAGAGAAAGGTTGCTCGATGAGTCCCACATACTGGAAACATGCCATGCCTTGGCTCCCTACAGGGATCTTAAGATGGCACTCGAGCACTGCAGCGAGTTTCGGGGTTCCCTGTTCCGCCTTTTAGGGGAAATTGGGGCTTTTTATTGTATATAATATGTCTTATATGTTGTGTGTCTACATGTTTTGTCTGAGGGCATGTATTTATTAGCGTGAATGTCGAGGGGTGAGGGTGAAATATAACATCATCATCACCCCTCGAACGTTGAGAACGTATGAATATGTGTTCGGGGCCGATGGTGGAATATTTATAAAAGTACTCCATCGACCCCAATCTAGATTAGTTTGAATATAGGCCCTCCATCGACCAAACGGAATGAGTGTATTGTATGGAGGTATTTATGTGTATGAATGTATTTATTTGTATGAATGTAGTGTTTGAAAGTGTAATTAGAATATTGACTTAGTTGGGGGCTGAAATGACCTAGATGTCGGAAGCCCCAGTCAAAAAAAAAACTAATTTACTCAAAAAGTGGAAAAATAACAAATCTGTTTCTAAGACCCTGAGTAGTCTGACCTATAAAACCGACTCCCGAGGCGATTCTATGTACCATTTAATTTTCTTATGCGCTTTGCATATCTAATTTTCATCAGACTAATTTATTCCAGACAATTCAAACTGGTAAACGTATTACTAGAATAATAGCGAAATCGCTTATCTTGTTTGTAAATGATTTATAGTTCGTAATGTTAACTCGTCTTTGATATAAATGATCGTTACCGTTTTGAAACGTATATTATAAATTACAAAATCGATACTTGTTTCAGAGTAATCGATACTAATTTGGCATTTTAATTATTCTGTTAGATTTCAAACTTAAAATTCTTAGGTCAGACGTAAAGGCGATTGTGATGTGATTATCACTTCTAAAAGCTCTTCATTACGGATATTTATAGCGAACGGAAAATGTAAATATTTGGGCTGGATTAGGCGGAGGCATTTTTTTCTACATTTCCTGTTGTTTCACTTAAAGATTCATAACTCCAGTGAGTTTTGTCGAAATTCAACGTTACGATAATAGTGTCACGAGCGGGATTCGAACCCACGACCTTCGGCTAAATACGCCGCTGCTCTACCACTTGAGCTATCGTGGCTTCGATCCTCTCGGACTCCAACTCTCCATCTCAACCTACAACCTTTCGAATTTTCCCTCCTTTTTGCCATTTTTCAAATGTGTATTCAGGATTAGATTCACGGCGACATATGAAGTGGCCACGGGGAGTTATTAGTGAAGCTATACTTCGTTTTACTTATTAAATCCATTATATTTAATGGTCTATTGACCAAATTACTTCTTTCAATTAATTTTTTTATGTAAGGTTTTGGTTGAGATGTGAAAAGTTAGTGCCACGATCGGGATTCGAACCCATGAACTTCGGCTAACTACGCCGCTGTTTTACCACTTGAGCTATCGTGACTTCCCCGTCGGTTCGAATCCCGGTCGTGACACTAACTTTTTCATTTCGACCAAAATCTTACATAAAAATATTAATAGAGAAAGAAGTAATTTCGTCAATAGACCACTAAATATTGGGTTGTCCGGAAAATAATGCAGGATTTTGGTATTAAACAAAAAAAAAGAAACTAGTTACTTTAAAGCAATGTTCTTTAATCAAAATAATTTCCCATACNTAATCCTGTAAACGTAAACAGAATATTTTATATAGATTTTTTTTAATGAAAACTTAAAATCCTGCATTATTTTCCGGACAACCCAATATAATGGGGTTATGATAATAATTAATTGAAATAATTAATATGGTCAATTAGACATTAAGCATAAACGGGTTATGATAATAGTTGGATAGAGAGATTTAATCTTTTAAGGTAAGTCAATAAAGTTTATTTTTTATAACATTTGAAGTGTGAGAGAAACACTTCAATTTTATTTTAATTCTCTAGTTTTCATTTACGTACTGGTACGTGTTTATTCTTACTGTACTTGTAATTTATAAGGTTCTAATGATCTGTAAAGTTTCCTGTGGTGTCATTTTAAAATTAACACAATTTTTGTGTTTTTCGGAAAAAAGTTGAAGAGGAAAGCATATTTGAAAAAAAATATTCGGTTATTTTATGATGCAAAAAGCGAATATGAACTTTATTTCTTGCCAAAAAAAATTAAACCTGCTTTGCTTCGTTGTTCAGTCACAATTTATGTATTTGAATATCTACGATATCAATGGTATGGCCAACTGCCAATAAATAGAATTTTTACCTAGTGACCCAGGACTTAGACGGGGTTTAGAGGTTAGAACCGTATAAATAATACATAATATCACAAAAGAACAATAGGTTATCATTAGTAAATATTTTAGATTTATGTTTACATGCAAATAAATGTTTACATGCAATTGCATTCATACACCATTTTGCCTCTCGCAGTTCCCACTTTACTATCCAACCAGCGCTTCGCAAAGACGTCATTTCCACCTACCTTGAACTAAAGTAATATGCCCTGGTGGATTTTTCGGTCAAACCTTTGACCGACGCTCCGGACTGTTGTGGAAGGTCATTCATATCTTACCATCAACCTAATACCTTTGCGACGATTTCGCCAATTTTGAAATTGGATTTTCCCTATGGCGTTGTTGTCCATTTATTGGAAATCGTCTCGCCCTTGAGAATCTTCTTCTGAAGAAACAATCTTCTGAGGTACGATGTGGGGCCGAAGGTATGGAAGAAAGAGGGGATACAAGATAAACAAACTCCTCAGCCGAGGTAGTGAGGCGTTTGTGAAATATAAGCCCATCAGAGGTCCAGCTAATAAGAAGTACAACTGTCCAACAAGAAGGGCATTTTGCGGCCATCTTGGAACGGCAAATTCCGGAAAATTCAAGCCTACACAAGTTGCCTTTTTTTTGGAAGATACATTTTAACCTTTTGTGTGTGTCAAGGCCAGTAATTCCGAAATTATAATTTTACATGAAATTTAAAAGATTTTGTTTTAGAAAATAAATACCCTTTTTTCTCTTTACTCAAAAGTGTACATTTTTTTTATCATTTCTAATTTCGTTATAACTTTTATTTTATTATACATTCTCTTTTCTTTTAGCTTAGGCACATATGTGAAGGCAGTTTTAGTGGGCAGTCTTTCTCTATAAGTTTCAAAAAGAAAAACCAATGCTCTAGCTGAAACTGACCGTCTCACCTTCTCCTAAGATCTTACTGATCCTTACTCCAAATATTCCACAACCCTTCAATATCTACCCTGCACTAGCAGGTGTCCAGCAGGGCTGCGCCCCCTGCTTTACTCACATTCCGACCCACCACACAACCTAAAGCGATTAAAATGTCTAAACCTAAAGATCCCATTAAAGCGTCTCGTAATCGCCAAAATCATACCTATAAGCTCAACTCCTGTCTTCGACAGTGGAGAGTCAAGGTCAACGATACTACAAACATAGTTTAGTATTCACTACCCTCAAGCAGTGTGAAATAAAGTTCCCACCTATTTACTTCAACAATGTTCCCATCCCTGCTCCGAACCATGTACGATGCATGGTAACATAGGTCAATAAACGCTTAAAAAGACTGCTTGGCAGACGATCTAAACAATTCACAAACAATATTAGACTTTACATTTGTGTGATGCCTTATTTGAACATATGGACTTGAGTCCAACTGAGACTCAATCTCTTTATGCTAAAATCCTCAGAATCAACGTCTCTTTCTGTTTTCAACCATCTCAACTATATCGACTAACCAAGCCACAAGAGGACTTATTCTAAACTATCCATTTAACCAATTCCCTTTGTCAAAAACCTGGCACCTTGACTGAAGAGTTGGTGGCCCCGCGACAATATCAATCATTGACTTTGTTTTCTTACGAAGGAGCCCATCGATCTCATCATGCTAATGTCCTAACAGCTTCCATTATGCTGTTAATGTTTACATGCTGCTGATATCTATATGTTACGAATCCTGAATTTTATCAGTTCAAGGATTAAGGACAGGAAGAATATTTATTCAATGAAACCGGCAGGAGCCAAGGATGTAAATGTAACAGCACTGTTCTTCATTTATGGAGGTCCTTAAGGTTAATAAATTTGTAAATTATATTTTAATAAATTTGCATAAATTACTTGTTTCTGTTGGTTGGATTGAATAAAAAAGGCCATAAAACGCAAATTCTGAATGAAAATTCTACCATTTAAAACCACAATACAAAAATTCAATTCTTTTATTTTTTTATTTCTTATTTCTTTTGAAGAAATTTATTTATTTCTTTTTTTTGCAATTAAACATTTTTTAACAAAAATATCAATAATTCAGGTTTTAGAACAATCATTTGAAAACAATTATTATTTAAAAATAACTGGGAGCAAATGAATAAAAATAATATTTAGATTTTATTCTGAATTCCACTGTTTAATTCACAAATCAGTAACAGTTATAAAAATAATATTTAAAAAATATATACACTGGACGCACTTTTTTTCCGTGTTTTATCTTTACAACTCGCATTTTATTTAGTAGTCCTGTATTGGTAAAAAAAATATATTCATTCAGTATTATTTAACAAAATTTTATAAATTTTTTGTTTAAGTTTACACTGAAAAAATAATTGTTAAATAAATTTGCAGAATTTATGAAAGAACATGTTTTAAATATTTCAAGTAAGAAAGAGTTCCTCATAAATGATTAAAATTTAAGCTTAGTTTGAATTTTCCTCTATTGAATGTTTCGCTGAAATGGTTACAAATTCAGATAAATGCCCTATTGCTTAATAAATAATAAATCTAATATAAAATTTTATGGTTATACTACTAGTCTTTAATAAAAGGAAAATGTTATAACTCAAGAAAAAACAATATTTCAGGATTCGTTTAATCTACGTTGGGCACTGCTGAAGAAATGTTGGCAACATTAATGCAAAAAGGTTTGAGTAGGGCAGTTTATTCAGGCGGGATTTGAAGGGAAAGGGGTGTAAAAGGATTTTTCATGAAGAATGGCCATTTTTGCAAATCAGATCCTTGCTGAAGGATTTATTCTGTATCTACACAACCTACGGTAGTACGGTGAATATTGAAAGTTCAAGTGAATGAATGTTTTAAATTTTTTTAAAACTAAAAATGAATTTCTGTCATACAAGAATACTATGCATACTATATGTATATATACGCATGTGGAGTTGATTCTTCATTATCGATGGCATGGATTCGAGGATATGCAAGTGATTTTGGAGATCACCAAATCACGGGAATCACTCGTGAAGGGATATTTATCAGAGGAAAGGATGGAGGTTAAAAGGTGACAACGTTTAATTCTGAAAACATGTCGAAGTGGCTAAAGTAAGGGAGCGAGGACGCCTGTGAGACACCTGCTAGGGTAGGATATACAGGTTGAGTTAGTTTAAGACGAACCATAAGGAAAAAGCATTAATTGTTTTCAAATTTGATCTATTTGTGCTTTCTCTATTATAAACCGGAGGTGAGTCAGATTTCGCCGTTACGACTCTTTCTTTCGATGTTTATAATTATTTCATTTTATTTATAGAAACCTATTGCCTCGAGCGGGATTCGAACCCACGACCTTAGGCTAAATACGCCCACTGCCCTAACCACTTGAGCTAGAATTCCATTCTCGTCGACAAATATGAATATTAATAACAGCCACGGGGAGCTGTTAGTGAAGTTATACTTCCTTTTACTTATTGAATCCATTAAATTTAGTGGACTATTAACCAAATTACTTTTTTCAATTAATTTATCTTTTTATGTAAGGTTTTGGTTGAAATGAAAAGCTAGTGCCAAGAGCGGGATTCGAACCCACGACCTTCGGCTAAATACGCCGCTGCTCTACCGCTTGAGCTATCGCAACTTCGATCCAAATTTAGTGTTTTAACGTAATGTTTTAATTGTTTTAATTTTAATTTTATAATTCGAAAGGAAAACAAAATCTATAATTCTTTATAACATAAATATTTATCACAGGAACAATCTTGTTTGTACTAATACAAAAAATTAATAATATTTTTGACTTTCAAACAATATTCTTTTTTAAATTAAACAAAAATAAATTAATATGAAATTTTCTTTTCTTTTATATTAAAAATTATAAAATACAATATACAATATACGATTCAATGCTTTAAAATAAAATGATTTGAATTTCGAACCAACCAGTAACTTGCAAAAATGGGACAAATAAAGGAAACTGACCTGATTTCTTCTATTTTACAACAAACACTCTTTGTCATAAAATTGGTCAGTTTGAGACAGGATATTTCTGCTGCTTGTTACTTCTTGAAATTGTCCTTTTTCCTCCAGCCCAGGAGAGAGAGTTTGTACTGCAATGCACCTCTGTCCCATCATGCTCCACTCAGCTTGTTTTTATTTTTATGATAAATTTGTTTTTTAAAATGATTATTTAACATTTTCCCATTTAATATTTAAAAATAAATTTTGTTTCCATTTTTTCGTTTCCCATTTATTTATTCATTTATTATATATTATAATTTTTTATTCTTATGTTCCTTAAAATATTCCTTAAAGTATTAATCCATATATGTTTAGTGGTCATAATTGACAATATTAATTATTTCAATTAATTATTCTTATTAACTTCACTAATTTCGTGGTCCGCTTGACCAATTAATATATTACAATTAATTAAGGTTTTTAGTTGAGATAAAAAAGTCAATCGCACGAGCGGGATTCGAACCCACGATACGCGGTAGATACGCCGTTGCTCTACCACTTGAGCTATCGTGACCTCGATCCACTCGGACAATAACTTCCCATCTCATCCCCAACTTTTGAATTTTCCCTCCTTTTTGCCATTTTTCAATTGGAATCTCGCTCGTGTCATTGACTTTTTTCATTTCAACTAAAAACCTTTATTAATTGTTATATATTAATTGGTCATGCGGACCACGAAATTAGTGAATTTAATGATTTAAAATGAAGTATATCTAGCCGGCGTATCTAGCCGAAGATCGTGGGTTCGAATCCCGCTCGTGCCATTGACTTTTTTATCTCAACTAAAAACCTTTTTTAATTGTAATTCTTATTAACTAGGGTCTTGGTTGAGATTAAAACGTTAGTGCCACGTGCGGGATTCGAACCCACGACGTCGCTGCTCTAAGCAAGTTCACGCTGGCTCGATACTTTTAAGAAGTACTTTACTTTTGAAAATTCATTCATTCTTCAAACAACAAGAAGATTTTAAATAAGAGTTCTTAAGAAATAATACAGTGGCAATAATAGTAGTTCAAATTTATACAAATCTGATATTTAAACATTCTTTTACTGGAATATTTATGATGGAAAATTAATGACGAAACTGAATTTATAATGTTTCTGATTATGATGAGCCTCTTTTATTTCATAAAATATATATTTTTTAATATATATTTTATTTCCAAATGTTCAGCTGAGGTAAGGCTATTAATTTCAAACCAGAATGGAAAACCTCTGGGCTCAGAAAAATATAAGTAATCCTGTCAAACTGTGGCAGGTCAAGAAAGACGCTGAAAGGCGAAAAGGCCATACTGGCAAGACTACGCATAGGTCATACAAGAATAATGCACGGACTCCTTCTGGCCAAAAAGCGACCGCGTCGGTGTCCTATTGCCTAGTGGTCGAAGATTCACTGTCGTTTGAAAAGAAGACAGTGATTAATGTATGAGAATGGTCATATAAAATTTAACTATAGTTTCAATTGGATTTAGTGGCATGGTGGCCGATTGACAGTATGACTCCAATGACAACTGCCCTCTCAAATTGGTCAAATGCGACCTCCAAAATCAGGCAAAAGGAAAGAAAGCCTTCCTATATTTGAAAGTGGAAGTATAGAGTTCGCGTAGACAAGAATAGGAAGTACGCGGAGACAGGATAGTGGGGGATTTTGTCCACTATATAACTAGCCTGGCGGTCTCTACCCTTCAGAACGGTCATAGCAGTTTCACAATGAACCCTACGGTGAGTCCAGTTATCGACAGCATATAAAAAAATTATACATTTTCTAAATCGGATCAAATTTCAAGTGCACATGTATAAACGTTTTTGAGTACAAATGTAATTAAGCACTTCTTTACCAACTTCACATGCACGGTACACTTTAAACTATTAAGTGTCATTTTTTATTATTCCAAATTCTTGATTTGTGTACAGTAAATAAAAATACATTGATTTTTTTTAAAAGAAGAAATGTGTAAGAATAAGAAAACGTATAATTTTTTGGCCAGTTTTAACTTGTTATGACATAATGGATTTTTGACTAGACTACAAAATTTGAAAGCATACATATGTTCCATGGACTATTATATTTTGTACTTTACTTTTTAAAATTCATTCATTCTTTAGAAAACAAGATTTGAAATTCTTTAGAAATAGTACAGTAGTAATGGTAGTAGTTTAAATTTATAAAAACCTGATATTTAAACTTTCTTTTACAGTAAAATTTATGATGGAAACGTAATGACGAAACTGAATTAATAATATTTATGATTATGATGAGTATCTTTTCTTTTATGACAGAAATTAATAAAAATTTATATTTTATAATAGATAATATATTTATAATATATCAAATATATATTAATACATAAATTAAAACAAAAATATTAATAAAAAATCGAAAATGATATGTTACATTTGCATAATTGCCAATTTAATTTTTAATTTTGCAACAGATTCATTAAATGTTAAATTAAATCAAATATTCAAATAAAAATTATTTGTTGCTGCAATTAGTATATATGGATGGCAAAATTTGGTCGATTTCATATTATTAATAGTACATTTTCAAATTTTTGGAACCACTCGATTCTAGACATTCATTACTATAAAATTATTTCTGGATATATTTTTTTGTTATTACCATTATATTTTGGTGAAGAAATTTTATTACGAAACTGTGGTTTTTTATGGTATTTGCGTTTTACGTGGTAGATAAGGTTTTCTATTTTGACAAATTTCTCCACTTTTAATTTTATAAAGCCCTAAACTCGGGACATAGTCAACTAAATTAATAATAAATTATTTCTAAAAACGTTGATAAAAGAAAATTTACATAATTCCATGAAACTAGACATTTTGTAAACTTTAATCTGTCTTAATGCCTGAATTTTGAACTTTAATACCCCTATGTAAAGACGTTCCATTTGTAAAAATAAGTAAAGATTTTATGTAGCTTATAATTTTCTAAAAAACAGTTGGTTAAATATATTTTCTACTTTAACTAGACATAATTTGTGGCATGTTATAATTTAACTTAATGAGACATAGACGAATAAAAATAATTTACTTTCACACGAGCTTGTTCGATTTGTCCTTCGGTCTAATTTTTATTCAGGACACCTTGAAACTAATACGAGGGCGGTATACTTTGTTAGTATATGCTTCCTCGAATTAATTAATTCTTTTTTTAAACTACTTTTCAAAATCTAAGAGGTTGCGAACTAAAGATGATCTTAAAGACCATTTTTTTACGTTTTTAAGTATAGAATTGTTGTTTAATTATGTTTTTTAATAAGTTTTCCATTTTAGGTAGCAGTGCTTCTGGGATTCGCCGCCTTTGCCGCGGCCAGCCCACAATGGGGACACGGACCTGTCGCCGACACCCCCGAAGTAGCTGCCGCCAAGGCCGCCCATTTCGCCGCAGTCGCTAGGGCTTCTGGACAGTAAGTCGATAAAACTTTCAATTTTAAGAATTATTTATTAATTTACTTTTTTTTGCCCCTCTAGACAAGGAGGTTACAACGGTGCTCCCGCCCAGAGCTGGAACCACGCTCCTGCTCAGAGCTGGAACCCAGCCCAAAACTGGAACGGTGCCCAAGAAGACGATGGTGAATGGCGCGACGACACCCACCTCTACGACCAAGGAAACAGCGGTGCTCAGGCTCAGTAAGTTTCTGAAGCCCTTTTTCATTTAAATGAGTGCTTCCTACCAAGGCCTTAACATAAATGGCTATTATAAGCATATGTTTCTTTGAGTCAAGGAAGCAGTTAGTTATGACCAATTCGTTTCAGTTATGCGTCATTAACTTTTCCAGTGATTAGTCTTTGTTGATGTGTACACTACTTGTCTTCTGTCGGAGCAATTCAACACAAATATTTTCAGATGGTCTGGTGCTTACAACGGAGCTCAGGAAGACGATGGACAATGGCACGACGACACTCACCTCTATGACAACGGAGTCGGACAAAACGCCGGACAATGGGCTGGTCACAACGCCGGACAATGGGCTGGCCGTAATGCCGGTCAATGGGCTGGTCACAACGCCGGACAATGGGCTGGTCACAACGCCGGACAATGGGCTGGCCGTAATGCCGGTCAATGGGCTGGTCATAATGCCGGACAATGGGCTGGTCAGAACGCTGGACAATGGGCTGGACACCAACAACAGCCCCATTTGGTGAACGGTGAAACCCCTGAAGTCGCTGCCGCCAGAGCTGCTCACCTCGCCGCTCACTCCGCCGTCGCTCATGCTGCCGGCTCCCACCGTTACAAGAGAGGAGTATACGCCGTAGCTCCCGTCGCCACCCTCCACTCCGCTGCTCTCGTCAGCCCCGTCGTCCACACCTCTTTCGTCCACACCCCCGTCGTCCACACCCCTGTCTCTCACACTTCAGTCGTCGAAACTTCTGTCGTCCACACCCCAGCCGTTCACCACGGCTACTTTGCCAAATTCCACGGCCTTTGGTAAGACGTGACAAAGTGCAGCCGATCTCTAAAGTATTTATTGTAAATTTCCAATACTCCGATTTTCAATAAACTTTATACTTTTTTACACTTCTTTCTGTTCTTACTTGTTTTTAATATCTGACGTTCCTTATGACACTATTACAAAGAAGTTCTCTTTTTAACCCTTCAATGTGTTTGCATTATTGTTATCAATAAAAGGATTAGCAAAATCCGTGTTTTCGCATATGAAATTTCATAATTGGTAGGCCGTATTTCAGCCAACCTCTACATGAAAAATTTATGTTTTGATGATTACTTTGTACATCACTAATATTTTAAAACTATAATCTCATTTCATTATTTAATAGTTTAGTACTTAAGATTATCTTATTATAGTTTTATCTTGTATCAATATTTGCCTCTTGGAAAAAGTTTGTTGCACCGAATACAAAAGTTTTGCTTAAAACATCTTGAAACTTGTTACAAGACGGAAGAGATAATGAGGACTAAATGAAGTGGGAGTTAGAAACTTATCGTTAAAGTCATCGTAAGAAGACAAAACGAGAAATATAGTAATAACGGTAATAAAAATAAATTGAGAAAGATTGACATAAAGAACAAGAAATTTATAACAATAAGTTAGGTAAAATGACAGAAGAGTAGCATGGGAGAAACAGAAAGAGATAAATGGAGAAACAATAGGTTTAAAAAAATTGAAAATGGAGATTCAGAGTAAAACAACATTATTCCACCAGAAACGTAGAACATTAACGGGGAGAAGTAGACATTAGTAGGTAATAAAATTAATAAATGTGTGGTGATTAGATTATCGATACATCACACAAAACATATAAAATAACATATAAAACATTCATCACATTCCATACATCAAACATCTTACATAGTCTAATTTTTGAACAATTTAGCTTTCCTTTTCCTATTTATCCCAGTCTATATAATCCTAAAAGGATAATCTGGCCGAACCATTATCAACGTTTTTTCCCATCGTCGGCTCTTTTCACCTCAAAAAAGCCGACTACTTATACAAAAATGTCTTTCTATACCGACTTCCTTCCCCACCCCTCCAAACACTTTGAGTGAGTAGAAATACTTTGATTGAATATAAAAAAATATTTATTTGCATTGTATACATTCACTTTTTTCAACATCCGGCATGTTTTTGTTAAATTTAAACATTGTTTGTAAATCCCAGGCCCTGAAGATGATCTCAATAAACATCGAAACGTTGGCACGATGAAGAAGTTTTTCTGAAACCTACATCACACCAGACCCATCTCACGATTTCTGAATAGTCAAAATTAATAAAGAATATACTAACTGGGCTGAATAAAAAGAAAAACAAACCGGGTGTAACCGAAAGAAATAGTAAGAAAATGAAAAAGAATGATTTCATGAGAAAAAAACAGTAATAGAGATAGAAATATAACGAGATAGATATATAGATGGGGATATAAAAGGAGTGAGAGAAAAAAAAGAAAAGAGAAAGAGAGATAGAAAGCGTACGGAGAAATCAAAAATTATTCAAAGGAAGAGAGTGGAAAAGGAAAATAAGAAAATATCATATTGAACAGAATAATATAATAGACGAGTTTTGGAAAAAACGGATTATATCATAAGCAGTTTGATTAAGCAGGTTAATTAACGAAATCACCAAAGTCACATAATGTTTGCCAAAACATCCACAAGAAAAATATCAGATAAAAAAAGAAAACATGGTATCAGAAAAAGGGGGAGATAAAGAAGCAGAAAGACGTCTAAAGAATAAAGTTGAGCCGAATAATAGATAGAATACGAAGAGTTTTGGGGTATTTTGGGGATTACCTCAAGTTCACCCCCTTACTTGCATATAGGAAACGTGACCTCCAGGGAGATAATCTTTTTGCTGTATTACATATCCTTCTCCATTTTTTCTTATAACATTGATATTTCCCCACGAAGACGAAATATATGCAAATAAACTTATTTACATGCATAAACGATGTGGTCTCGTTTTTCTCTTTTTAATAAAACTATATTTTAAAATATCTACTTAAATTTGAAAAGTGGTATAAATAAAGTATGCATTTTTCATTTTCTTACATAAGAAATTATGTAATTTAACAAATATTAGAATATTTTTGTAAATTTTTATTTCCTCGGATATTTACAAAGGATCACTTTACATAATTGATTTTGCTAAATTGAATATAAATTCATCAGCTTTTTTTTTTCTTAAAACTTGTTATTATTATTATTATTAATTTTTAAGGGCGTTTTAACGACTAAGGTCATTTCACGCCCTAACATCCAAACCTTCTATCTTAGGTTAGCTATATCTCTTCTGAGTACTACAAAGCTCTGACTCCAAACATTCACTCGTAATCTTATTTATCCTATTGCCATCCAAGCTTTAATTTTTCTTTTTAAAATTCTTAATTCGGAAGGCCAAATCCATACAAAATTCCCATTTTAAATTGCATAAAATTTAATAAAATTATAAAATTTATTTCTGTTTCTTTTTTTAATTAGAATTGTGAATTTTGTTCCATAATTTAAAAATTCCCCGTAGGCTTGTATGGCTAATAATAATAATAATAATGGAGTCAGACTAGCAACAGTCTCAGCATGAGTATTGGCTCATCCTTATCCTTTTATTCTTCCATTCAAATATGATACATAAACTAATTCTACATAACAATAATAAGAAACAAAACACAATAACATTTCTTTATCTTTATCTTCTT